>NW_007381810.1:0-10914 GCF_000475195.1 Diaphorina citri | reverse complement strand
TCTCTCTCTCTCTCTCTCTCTCTCTCTCTCTCTCTCTCTCTCTCTCTCTCTCTCTCTCTCTCTCTCTCTCTCTTTCAATCTCTCTTTATTTTTTTCCTTTTTCCTTTCTTTCTTCCCTGCTGTCTTTTCTTTAACCACCAATAAAGTAAGTGCTATAACGGCAACAACAAAATCTTATTAGTGGACAGTCAGGAATTATGGGGAACAACCAAATCGGAAAAACTATACTATAGAAAATAGGTATTGATAATCTTCCAACTTTTAGTAAAAAAAAAAAAAAAAACTCATTTCATTAGTTTAATTGCAAAAGGAAACCTCCCTATAAAAAACATTTTTGGTAGAAGAACGAATTAAAGGAAGCTGACTAAACAAAAGGTACCTAGCTTCAAAATGAGATTACTCAAACAAGTCAAATAAATTTACGTGGATAAATTACTAACGTACCTACCTAGGTAGGTACCGTATAGAATTTGAAAGTAAAAAGAAGGAAAATATTATGTTTGCTTTTGTGGTTTCTTTATTTTATTTATTGAGTTCTTTTGTCATGCAGTTTGAGAATTTGCATTTGAATCATTTTGAACTTCTTGCAAACGTTGCATTCTTGATTAGCGCTCTCTCTCTCTCTTTCTTTCTCCAGGGCAATTGTTGATAATTTCCGGATTAAAGTTGGTATTATGGTTCAGTTCCTTATCTTTGAGATGAAAGACAAGGTATACTATAATAATTTTTATAATGAAAATGAAACCTTATCCATTATGTATACCTTGATGGGTTACTTTGACTCTAGACAGAGATAATAATTGTGTGTTGGAAGAAATGTAACTTTTATAATGGCCGGGGGCCACTACCTTGATGGGTTACTTTGACTCTAGACAGAGATAATAATTGTGTGTTGGAAGAAATGTAACTTTTATAATGGCCGGGGGCCACAAAAACATAGTTTAAGCTCGGATTAAGTTTAACTCTTTGATTAAGCAATCTGATTGGCTGAAAATTTTAAATCAACCAATAGATCAGTTGCGCTTACTTGGTTGATGTTTCAAAGTCATAGAGCAGGAAAACTGCAGGACCAACGGAATTTTTCTTTTTCTTCTACGACTTCTAGATAAATCGATTTAATGCCGGTAAATCGTGAACTTTGACGTCACGGCATACGCTCCCGTAGGCGATGACGTCACATCAAATGTCCCGAGCAAAGCTCCCTCGCAGGCAACGCATTAATGTGTTTGTGCGCATACGTTTCTGCGCAGTTCTTTCTGCTCCTCCGCTACCGCGCTTGCATAGTGGCGCTACCTAACGGACGAAAAAAACAACTGCGTAAAGTCTGACGTCACACATGTTTAAACTCTTTCATTAGAACGGAAAATAAAAAGTGAATTTTCGACCTTTTACAGTTATTTTTTCGGAGTTTTGACCTCAGATTTGGATTTTTCCCAACTCTTTACATAGGAATCGACCATTTATTTTTAATTTTTACCCATTTGCAACTGCTCCATTAGATTGCTTACTCCAAGAGTTAAACGGAGTTTGGTTGTGGCCGCAGCTATAAACATTGGGTTTTTGTTATAGTTAGACCTTAGTTATACCTATACTGGGTTAGGCATACCTGCATACTATTTTTGTACATACCTACCTACTCCCCCTACCTTATCGTATTGTAAATAATATATATTCAGGAGTCAGTTTATTTCGAGTAAACACACTGTTCGGATATTTCGGGTAATCCTGTACTTTACCTTAATTTGTTGCTTAATAGGTACTTGTTAGCGATATTTTGTATTCTTCATAATATTCCCATAACCATAACCATTACGAAAATCTTCTGCTCGTGAACAGAAACCAAAACACATTTTCGTAACGAAGTTCGGGCATTGAAGTGCAAAGTTTAGATGTATTTTTCTTTCGGAAACGGAACCGATATCGGTGGCTCGCCATCTTGGATTTCCTATGGTTTAGTACAGGCGGTACCACTGCCACGCCAAAAGAGAGGAAACAAATTTCAGAAGATTGGAAATTCCGAAAGGAAAATAAACTTTTCACGAATAATTCTTTCCTATGGTTTAGTACAGGCGCTACCACTACCACGCCAAAAGAGAGGAAACAAACTTCAGAAGATTGGAAATTCCGAAAGGAAAATAAACTTTTCACGAATAATTTGATGATGTGAGTATCATTTGTAAATTGTGAGACAAAAAGCAGATCTCGGTCCAGTTTTAATGTTTGAATCAAATGAAAGGTAATGGTAATGAAATAATAGACGTGGACGCTTGCTCCGATGAAATTCCCGGGGAAATTGGAAGAGCAGTAGACACCCACCCTACAATAATACGAGTAATGGAAAAACTATACGTTCACATAAATATACGAAAGTTCAGCGAGTGACCTGAATTTCTAATGAAAATGGCGTTAAATACGAGGTCACCTCAGCCTAATATTGCTGAAACCTTGGAGGTGATACCATGGTTTTTGAATCCCCAATTTGGACGAGAAATAAGTTCAGCGAGTGACCTGAATTTCTAATGAAAATGGCGTTAAATACGAGGTCACCTCAGCCTAATATTGCTGAAACCTTGGAGGTGAAACCATGGTTTTTGAATCCCCAATTTGGACAAGAAATTGCGCCGCAGGCGAATTTTTTTCTTCCAAAATTAGGGTTCAAGTCATTTGATATCATTAAATTCTTTTTCTTTGATCTACGAGTATGAGCTTGAACTCCCACCAGATGTAGGTACTCATTTATTACAAAAAGTAGGTAGATAAATATGTATCTCATGCTTGTGACGAGTTAATTTTTGTCGCACCTAATTCTTAGATATTCGTATTTTTCTATACATTTCTTATCCTAACTGAACGATAAATTGAGCAAAATAAATTAGAGCGCCGCAGGCGAAATTTTTGGTCTGTACAATCTTGAGAAATCCAGTCTCACCAAAATTAAAATTTTCAGCGCCGCGCCGCAGGCGATTTTTTAAACTTTTTGTGTAGCCCCTTCATAAATTAATTTAGTCATTTCATTTGTTTTCCTTTAATGTCGTAAATTTTAATTTACTATGAACTAAAATCTCCCCAAACTTTATAGGTGTTGTCAAATCCTCTCTTTATGTGTAAATTGAAAAATAAATCCCTTGTAACCCCGTGCTTCTTCATTGTTTTGTTAAAATCCCCAGTCCATGGTATGAAA
Organism: Diaphorina citri; assembly: GCF_000475195.1. Taxonomy (NCBI): domain Eukaryota; kingdom Metazoa; phylum Arthropoda; class Insecta; order Hemiptera; family Psyllidae; genus Diaphorina; species Diaphorina citri. The sequence continues at coordinate 7,733 of NW_007381810.1, read as the reverse complement.
GCAAATTTGTATTATTCCCTGTTACATTTTCGAGCTAAGGTGTTATTTTATTATTTAGGTAGGTACCCTATCTGCAATTTATTGAGAACAAAAGTGATCATGTTATGAGACTCCTAGCTGGGACTAATTAGGACTTCGCAAATTCTATAAAAAAAAACTTGGTGAACAACTCTCTCCTAGGCCTAGACAAATAATAAAGGACATTGTTTGCACAAGAGTTCACTTTTGAACACACAATCTGGCCCGAAGGACTAAAATGTAAAGTGTAATTGAAGACGAAATGAAAAGCGATCCTGTTAAATTTCCCAAGTTGCTAACTAAGAAATGATGACTGCATGGATATGAGTACCTTGGATTATTGATAGTAAAACTATTAAATACTTTGATAGGTAGGTACTTTTTTTACAGACGAAAAAAGGGTTGTTCATTTTCATGGATTTTATACGTCATTTGAAATAATTTATGTGTCCCAGGTAGGTGATAATGTTATCCCAGTAAAAATTATTATTAATAAATAATACCTACCTATTATTTACATCATCCTAGTAAACAATAATTAACTTTTGTTTGTACGTACGAGTGTACACATTGTATACTCATTATATTGAGGATAAAATTCCATACCTCGGCTGGGATTGAACCCACGCCCTCCTGTTCACCAGGCGAGCGTCTTGACCACTACACCAGTACACCACCGAGGCAGGGAATTGTCTGCTAAGCTTTTATCGTCTAAAAAGCGAAAAGAGAGGGAAGACAGGATAGGAGAATCCTGCAGCCGTTCCGAGAACGAACCTTATCTGTTAAGGATAAAATCCGCCCCGGGCGAGAATCGAACCCGCGACCTGGCATTTACAAGGCAGACCCTCCAATCTACTCGTATTAACTAGGCTGGGGATCGCACGTGTGAATGTATAAACAGTACAGAATTATTTTTCTACATTTTTAACGAATGGAGCAGATTCGAAAATTTTGGGGGAAAAAAAGCAATTAATTTTTGCTCCCATTGAAATTTGAATGGTCCCCTCTGATGTAGGTAGGTAGGTACAAACAGAATTTTAATAAATAAACACATTCAGGCAAAAAAAAAGTAAATTACCTACCTGTCTATACGTGTGTTTATCTAACTGTATCAGGTATTATTACATTACATATAGTTATCTATAGGCAAATGCAATAATGTAGGTAGGTAGGTAGGTAGGTAGGTACAAATTGTGGAATTATTTTTGGTATTTATTGAGGAAATATTTCCATAAATTTTTAATAATGTCATTCATTATCAATGCCTAGGTACCTATAGAAACCAGAGGGTGGGGTATCTACAAAATGAGGCTTTCTCGCTTTGTGAATTTATTCAGGCAGGTATCAAGGGACAAGAAGCGGGGGATAAATAATGGAACAATAATAATTATTAGGTATTACCTATTATAATCAGAATGAATCCATTGAGATCAAATTGTAAAATTGAACATCAAATCAATTGCGACGTACCTATTATTTTTCATTTATTATTGTTTTATGTTTTAGGGATGATATGAGTGTTTCACTGCCGTTTTTATTTCGTATGCCAATGAAACAACTGCTACTTTAGACCACTCATGTGGTCTGTGCCGTAGCATGCCCATACCGTAGTACCTATACCTGAACTTGATAGCTAAGAATCGTAAGACATTTTTAATAATAAAAAAAACGGACTTTTAGAAGTATACCTACCTACATCCAATATGGAAAGAGCTGTTGTTTAGTCATCTCCACCAACCTAACAATCTCACTCTGTCTCTATCAAATGGTTGTCATCTTAGATAACAAATCTGGCATTCGATTTTACAAGTCCCTGATCTTTTTCCTGGCAATCGCTTGGAAGTATTATTTCATCTGTGAGAGTGCGGAAACATACAACACATGTAGTGAAGATATCCGTCGCTCCATCATCAACTGTAACTGGCACAAATGCACCAACCAAACCAGGAGACAGTTGATGTTCATGTTCAGACGAGCTCAAAAGATCAACCATCTGGCTTTTTACAGAGGTGTTATCATCCTTAACAGAGCTTACTTTTTGTCAGTCGCCAGAGTGGCCTATAACTTTCTCAATTTCATGCGACTTAGAAATCAAAATTAGTTTATAATTAGACTTGACACTTATCATGGACACTGGACGATGTGTTGAAAGCCCAGAAGAGGTTACTCAAGCCAGCCTAGTGAGCTTGGAGGGTAGCGCGTCTGCCTTGCAGGTACATAGGTACTGATTTTCTGTAATCACTACGGGCTAAAAAATTCCCGGAGGGACGGACCCTGCTTGTTGAAATTAAAATAAGGAAAGTAAAAAGGGAAAAAGAAAAACTGTCTTCTCTGCCGTTCAATTCTCTCTCTCTCTCTCTCTCTCTCTCTCGCTCTCGCTGTCACCCTTCCCTTCTTTCTATCTCTCTTTCTGCCTACCCTCCTGAGGACCAATGTCCACATGCGTGGACATCCGCTTTGTAGTAACAAAGGACCAAGCTCAATTTCACCTTTAGACTAAAATTTCCCGCGCCGCAGGGGATTTTTTTTTTTTTTTTTTTTTTTTTTTTTTCAACGCCGCAGTCCGATCGAATTCCAAAACTTTACCACCGCAGGCGAAATTTTTGAAAATTAGGTCTAAAGTATCAGTGAAACTAAAATTTTCAGCGCTGCAGGCGATTTTTTTAGACTTCTTGTGTAACCTCTTCAAGGTTGCATACTTTTTGAAAATTTCTAGGGGGGGGCAGCTGCCCCCCCCCCTTCTTACGCCCATGGTGGGCTATAATTTAGACCACGTAGTGGATTTTAATTGTTCCATTTAATCTTAATCATAGGGACAGAGTATGAAATTTTCGGGGTGAAAATTTTCAAAGTGTAATTAAAGAGTGTAGTACTCCGCCCCGCCAAGTCAAAACCGTTTGACAGCGCTACTAAGAGATAATATATTTCTGTAGCGTGACATGTTTGATTATAACTAGCTCTTTCCATTTACACTGATATAATCTGCTTTTAATTGCCAGCGGGACTAAAGGACTGTTTCCACTTGTCGTTCAGAAAAAATCGTGTATTGCGTAGTGGGAACACTCTTATAGTGGGTTTCACCCATGACTTCATGAGAGATTTCACTAATGGGAGAATTTTTAATCCTCCAAAAAGGAGTTTTTAATAATCCAAAGATGTCAGTTCCTTCTCAGTCTCTATCGTCTTCTTTGAGTCCGGTTTATCCTTCTTTTCTTTATATGTAGTTTTTCCTTTTTACTTTTCCTTATCCTATAGGAAGGAAAGTAATGTAATCGGGTCAAATTTTCGATGGTCAGTTTTTAGTGCCAAAACACGTTTTGAGGTCCCTAGAGCCTAAATCCAAAGTTTCAGCCATTGGTCCGTGTGTGTGTCTGTCCGTCTGTCTATGTGTCTGTCTGTAAAAAAAATATCTCGAGAACGGTAAGAGCTAGAGACTTGAAATTTGGCATGCAGCTGTCAAATGTGACAAGGATTTGACACGAAACTTTTAGTTAAGATCGGTGCAACGGTTGGCGGCATTTTACCGCTTTTTGGCGGTTTTTGGTGTAATTTAAAAATACCTATCTCGGGAACGGTATGAGCTAGAGACTAGAAATTTGGTATGTAGGTAGTTCACAAATGTGACAAGGATGCAACTCAAAACGTTTGGTTGAGATAGGTGCTGCGGTTGGCGGTATTTTGACCGCTTTTTGGCGGTTTTCAGCTATACCGACTAAACGGTTAGAGATAACAAGAACACCCAAATCAGCATCATTCAATAGGATAAGGAAAGTCGTGTGATGTTCACACCAGATTTTTAATGATCCAAAAAGGAATTTTTAGAACTACCGTTTGGATCATTAAAAACTCCTTTTTGGGGGAAAAAATCGGATGAAACTCACAACAAGTGGGAACGGGCCTTAACAAGGGCCATAGCCAGGATTTTGTCCAGGGAGGGAGGGGGGTATCTGAGAGCCTAATAATTAGCATTAATTATTATAACAGCAGTAGGGTAGGCTGTATACTTAAGGGAGGGAACAGTTAAAAATCCACCACGCGTCCTTAATAGGTTTTATTCATATGAATTGGATCTGTCATTTAAATCCGGATTCGAATACAGTGGAAGTGTTCTATTATTACTTAATTTAAAAAGTTCTTTTCTTAGTTTAAAATTGGTGGATTTTATTTTTCTCTTTTCTCATAGGATTGTTTCTTAAAACCCATTATCACGATGCAGAATCCATCACTTCATTGTTTCATGACCCTAAAAACAATGTTGTTTTTCCGCGCAAAAAATAAATCTGAAAGCAGAATGAAGAACGTGTTGCAAAACCTGAAAGTTGGTGTCCGCCATTTCACGTTCCTTGTGATTATATTACCAAATTTTCTAAATGTCACTCTAAGATCCTCTCGAAGCTTACCCTATTTGTTCCAAGATCTCATCGAACAAATACTTAGCGTAACGTTTTACTTGGCAATGCTCTATAGAATAAGGATTTGTACTAGACTTGGGACTATTCTTGACTTCATGGACCAACCATTCAGTAATGCGGACATGAAGATCATTGAGAAATGGAATCGACGAGGAAAGTTGTACTATAATTTCTTCTTTTGTTTGTTAATTTGTGCAGGAGTTGGAAATGTTTTGGAAGCATTTATCCCACTTTCACAGGAAGAAACTGAAACCCGACGCCATGTCTACAGATCTAAATACCCTGCCAAACAACTTCCTATTCCTGTATATTTCGTGCTCTTTGACGAGACAGAAGGCTGGCAGTATGTAGCCATTTTCATATTGGAAGTTTACTACTTGTACTTGCTTGTACACATATTACCTTCATTACTTTCCCTATTGCCACTGACAACATTTCAAATGGAAGGATATTATGAAATCCTGTGTCAAAAAATAATGATGCTAGGAGACTTGGAGATTGAAGAATCCATACAAGAATACAATCATCCTACAGTATCAATGAAGCAGACATTAATAGTAACTAAAAAACAGCATTACCTACTGAGCAAGAAAAAAGAGATAAATGAGAAAAGACATTACAGTAAGATCATCAAATTTCACCAAATGCTGCTTCAATTTCAAGACGAAGTAGGTCAAAAGATATTTTTAATTTTAAGAGATTTAAATTCAGATAATCCACATCTAGTCTCTAATTTAGATACGCTACAAAATTTGTTAATTTTTCATTCCAGCTAACGACACTGCTTTCTCCCGCAGTGGCTTTAATAGTCATCTCCACCAACCTAACAATCTCACTCTGTCTCTATCAAATGGTTGTCATCTTAGATAACAAATCTGGCATTCGATTTTACAAGTCCCTGATCTTTTTCCTGGCAATCGCTTGGAAGTATTATTTCATCTGTGAGAGTGCGGAAACATACAACACATGTAGTGAAGATATCCGTCGCTCCATCATCAACTGTAACTGGCACAAATGCACCAACCAAACCAGGAGACAGTTGATGTTCATGTTCAGACGAGCTCAAAAGATCAACCATCTGGCTTTTTACAGAGGTGTTATCATCCTTAACAGAGCTTACTTTTTGTCAGTCGCCAGAGTGGCCTATAACTTTCTCAATTTCATGCGACTTAGAAATCAAAATTAGTTTATAATTAGACTTGACACTTATCATGGACACTGGACGATGTGTTGAAAGCCCAGAAAAGGTTATCAGGTCCGCCTGTCAAGTCTACCTGATAGTATGTGTGCTCATCAGGGTATCAGCTACGTAGACCTGGCAGGCGGACCTGATCAGGTGTACTTGATAGTGAGTGGCTGGCCTTAAACAAAGGCTTAGGTACTCAGGTTATTCAACCTAGGGAGGTCACATTGAGAATCAGGTTGAATTGCCTACCTTCCTGAAAAGGTTGCTCCTTACGAAAAAAGATAACAGAACAAAGAGATAATCTATTTTATACATCATAATATTTTATTTAACAGGTTATAAAAAGTTAAACACGGGTTTTCATGAGAAATAATTATTTTTATTAGAGCAAAATATTAATAAAATTAATTTGTCATATGATTTTAAACTAAGTTTAAGTTTACTTATGAGTTGTTGTATTTTACCTTAGTGATGATTTTAGTATTAAACCTGATGGTGAAGGGCAATCAAAATGAAATTTATATGGCATAACTACATGAATTTTATGATGCTCTATTTATAAGAAGGTTCCTAATAAAATTAGGCATCTACATGTATTATACTTCTCAACCCTATAAGTAAAAGTAACTAACTAATCTTGTAATTTATTATTATGTATGAAAACAAAAAGTTCAAAGTATGTACATAATTATATTTTAATTCTTAATAGGTAGGTAGGTTCATATAAAAAAAGAACAGAAAGGGTATTTCAAATTATACAGAGATAGCGTAATAGAAGAAAGGAAAATAAATTCTATAGGTATTAATATTGTAAGTAGGTGGTTAATTTGTTTGTTTTTTTTTTTGTTTTTTTGTTTTTTTTTTTTTTTTTTTAAACTGTAAAAATTAATGGTAAAACAATTAAGTGCTCAATGGACCTTATCGACATTTCTGGACCTGAAAATCTATGGCAATCGAATCGAATAGAAGAAAATAGGTAAGCATATACGTACCTATTGGACATAGGTACTAGGCAGGTACCTTATTAAATAAAAATAAAAAGGCACATTTCTTGGTGGGTAACAAAAGAAAAAAGTAATCAACTAAAAATAGGAACATTTGTTTCTAAGGAGGATAAGTATGTATAGGAGTTGAAGGAATAATATTCTAGCATGTTCAGGAGTTGAAAGAATAATTTGGACATCCTGTCACAATGTTTTCAAGAAATCTCTTCACTGCTATTAGGTACTCATATTATCATCCTCATTTCGTCTTGCTTGTTGTGCAAATCCTGCATAAAAATCCTTAAACATGTCCAATTCTCCTTCTGGTTCATCAATCTCAAAGTCAAATGTGTTTCCCTCTGACAAAATCTGTAAAACTTCCTCATCTGTCAACTTGGCCATGATTACTGAAAAGGAAGCAAAATGATAAACATTGTTAATTTGGAAAATGTTTGTCTTCATAATGGACCAATGTCCACAGAGGTGGACTTTTTTTGAGGATGAATTTTTGGACCTTAAAAACAAGAAGATGTTCTAAATTATGCCTAACAATACTGTAATACACCTCTACTGCTGAGAAAACTAATTTATTTCAAGAGAGAATAAAAAATAAAGCCAAAACTTACCTTTGAAGTACGAGCTACCTGCATCATGCGGTCTTCTTCCATTAAAATCAAAATTTGAAATGTTTTTTTGAAGAAAAATATGAATGTAAATAAACAAACAGAAGCTCTAGATTGTCACCTAGTGGAGAGATCAAGTTTTATTGAAATAAGTTGCTGCGTTTAGTTGCTAGCTTCACTCTAGTGATGATACTTGAAATGTCCACATTTGTGGACATTGGTCCACTATGACTACAAAGGTGAAAATTAGCTCGGTCCCCAGTTACTACAAGGCAGTTGTCCACATGTGTGGACATTGGTCCGCTGTGACTACAAACACAAATTTGACGTGGTCCTCAGGAGGCTACCCCATTATTCTTGTCCAGGACAAAGGCTCAAGGGAGATGTATGCTTAGAGAAAGAAGAAGAAAGGTGTGACGTTTCAAATTAGCTTACACACCCAATTTATTAGGCAATATCGATGCTCACCAAATTTTTTTATTGACCCTGAGTGGCGCGTGTGTGGAGCATT
>NW_007381809.1:0-10923 GCF_000475195.1 Diaphorina citri | reverse complement strand
TTCCCCTCGTCTTGGTTTTAGACCGGAAAGACAAATGAGGAAAGGGAATCTGAAGAAATAAATACAAAGCGAGAGACAGACACAAGGGAAGGGAAAGAGAGAACTATCTATTGTATATAATGTATTTGAGGAGATAATTTTCTCAGTAGAGTTACAATGAGTGAAAAACAACAAATGAAAAGGAGGGGAAACTTTAGCCTCAAAGATGTTGAGTCTACTGTTCACACAGCAGCTAATTTCTAAATCGCCAACCTTCTACAATTTGTAATAAACATTGATAAACACACAATGGAGAATGAAAAAACCGGTGAGCGAAAAAAAAGTAAATTAAAAATTAAAAGCAAGGAAGAAAAAAAAGGTAAAACATTGCGAATTGAATTTGGCCAAGTCGCAAGACTTTATCTTTCCCCAGGGACTATGAATTTCTTATGATGATGATGCGTACCTTTAAATTTGTGTTGTCTTTCGAACGTGATTGCTAATTAGTCCTAATTGAATTACTTCTAAACAATCATTTCAACTGCTTTTAAGCAATCGCGATAAGTAATTTTAGTTAGAACTCGAGAGTCTCGAGACCTTTGAAAAATACATAATTATAGGTAGGTATCCTCTTTTAGGTTATAAATTCAATTTTTATAAGTTGGACAGCACAGTCGAAGATTTAGCTAGGAAAATACGGACTTGGTGACTTGATGGAAATTTCTTTTCACCCTCATGCATGTTCTATTAATAACAAATCCCGTCTGAGCAATATGGGGGAAAAAATGGCTTATACTCCTGTAGTTCCTAGACAGAGCTATAGTTTATGTTGTGGATTTGTTATGATTAGAGTTTTATGATAGACATGCAGGTTGGTTATATATATACCTAAAGCTTTCCCATGTTTATCTTCCTTATCAGAACAAATTTCACTATTATGTTTAATATTTTGTTTAATACACCATGAGGAATAAATTTGATAAAAAATAAAATATGTTCCCGTTTTATAATCCGTACTTCATAATCATAAATCTTCAAATAGATTTGATTAGATTGCGAATTTCTAATAGGGGAAGATCAAATATGTTCCCGTTTTATAATCCGTACTTCATAATCATAAATCTTCAAATAGATTTGATTAGATTGCGAATTTCTAATAGGGGAAGATGTGTGAAACTGGTGCGTTCCTTGCACTTTTGGTATTGAAAATTAACATCGCCACCGCCCCGGCCCGATCCAAACCCGCCTCAGGCCCGACCCCCGCGCAAACCGATCCGATCAGTACAACCGACCAGACCGCCAAGCTTTGGTATTGAAAATTAACATCGAATACAATTTCTTATAAAATAGACAACATGAATAATGAAACAATGTACTTACCTACTTAATAGAATAACAGTAAGAGTTGCCGGTATTATCATTAAATAAGAATTAAGTTGTAGGTGTCATACACATACACTACTTAACTCAAATAGCACACACGGCACACCTATTGGTAGAATTTAGATTAAATAAATAATTTGTCTAGTTTTATCTGACATAAAATGGACAAGCGAAATAAAAACACGTTTGTAAGTGGCTAAGAATAGTTCTGTTTGTGAAACGGTTTAATCTTGATTTAAAATGGTTTAATCTTGCTATCCAGCTATAATGGTAGAATGGAAGTATACGAATTACAAAGTACTCATATAGGTATATCTATACTATCTATGTATTCTGGCAATCTATAGCATAGAAAAGTATTGTTTTCTATGCTATTTTCGTACTAAAAGAACGAGGTAGGCACATACCTTTAAAATGTAATAATGTGGGTTTATAGCTACCTATATTGAGCTTTCCATGGAAGAGGAGTTTCTAAAAACCCCATCCTCCCTCATGATTTACATGTTTATAAAACGAAATTTTCATGCATGAAAAAGAAATCGAATTATCGGAAAATATTATCAAATTCTTCGCAAAATTGATATCTATTGAAAAACAACCCTCAATTTATAACAAAACTTTTCATTCGTTTAGCTTTTGACCTGGAAATTGATATTCTTGAGCTTTTGATTTTACAATACTTCTAATGAATAGTTCTGTTTGTGAAACGGTTTAATCTTGATTGTAAAATGGTTTAATCTTGCTATCCAGCTATAATGGTAGAATGGAAGTATACGCATTACAAAGTACTCATATAGGTATATGAGGTATATCTATACTATCTATGTATTCTGGCAATCAGTAGCATAGAGCTATAATGGTAGAATGGAAGTATACGAATTACAAAGTACTCATATAGGTATATCTATACTATCTATGTATTCTGGCAATCTATAGCAAAGTATTGTTTTCTATGCTATTTTTGTACTAAAAGAACGAGGTAGGCACATACCTTTAAAATGTAATAATGTGGGTTCATTCCTATAGCAAAGTATTGTTTTCTATGCTATTTTTGTACTAAAAGAACGAGGTAGGCACATACCTTTAAAATGTAATAATGTGGGTTCATAGCTACCTATATTGAGCTTTCCATGGAAGAGGAGTTTCTAAAAACCCCATCCTCCCTCATGATTTACATGTTTATAAAACGAAATTTTCATGCATGAAAAAGAAATCGAATTATCGGAAAATATTATCAAATTCTTCGCAAAATTGATATATATTGAAAAACAACCCTCAATTTACCGTTGGAAAATTGAAAATTTTTGAATGAAATCAAAATAACTTTAATGGGGAGCGAGAATTTCATTAGGATTAGGAATCAGTATACGGGGGTGGAAATGTTTCACAAGCTCATTATGAACATTTTGTACCAGCGACATGTTCCATTGATGTAGGAAGTGGCTAAACTAAAAGTATACAAGGACCTATCAAATTTTGGAAATCGCTGTATGCGCTTCGAAAACTCCATTATTTCTTTCAGCTCATCCTTCTTTCTATCAGTCTCGGTCTCTCTCTTCAGGTAGAAACACACTATCATTACGTCACGTCACGTGAAGTCACAGGCTTTACACTTTACATTGAAATTGGAGGACGCGTGGGATAGAGTGAGCATTGGCAATGAAAATGAGAAAAATATGAGTGAAAGTTTAAGGGGAAATAAGATGATAAGATACGAGTACACAATGACACACTCGGGAAACTTATTGTTGATAATAAAGTTGAAACTCGTGAAAAATAACTTTTGTGAAAGATATTTTAAAATTTGACGCATACTCCTTTTATCTAATCGAGTACACAATGACACACTCGGGAAACTTATTGTTGATAATAAAGTTGAAACTCGTGAAAAATAACTTTTGTGAAAGATATTTTAAACTTTGACGCATACTCCTTTTATCTAACAAAATCAGAAGAAACAAGTAGCTTCTGTAGGTTTCACATTTCAAGGGTGTAGGTACCTATTACTCCTCAGACAACGATAAAGTTATTAATAGGTACACTTTATCCGTGTCAATAAACTGTTAACGTTAACGATGAATTTATTGCTTCTCGTCAATGGAAACATGAAACTCAAGATTTTAATACAGGTGGTAGGTATATTCATTTTAAAGTTTGATGAATCTCAACAGTATACATATTACAAATTGGATTAGATAGGTTGTTATGATCCTAGTTAGCTTGCAGGGTTGCGCATGCGCATCTGCCTTGTAAAAGCTAGGATTCCCACCCGGGGCGAACTTTTTCCTATATCTACTTACAGATAAGGTTCGTTCTCGGACTTTCTCCTATCCTTTCCTTCTTCTCTTTGATGTCGAGACAATAAGAACTATAGGTACATTGTTACCCTCATGCATGAAAAAGAAATCGAATTATCGGAAAATATTATCAAATTCTTCGCAAAATTGATATATATTGAAAAACAACCCTCAATTTACCGTTGGAAAATTGAAAATTTTTGAATGAAATCAAAATAACTTTAATGGGGAGCGAGAATTTCATTAGGAATCAGTAATACGGGGGTGGGAATGTTTCACAAGCTCATTATGAACATTTTGTACCAGCGACATGTTCCATTGATGTAGGCTTTACACTTTACATTGAAATTGGAGGACGCGTGGGATAGAGTGAGCATTGGAAATGAAAATGAGAAAAATATGAGTGAAAGTTCAAGGGGAAATAAGATGATAAGATACGAGTACACAATGACACACTCGGGAAACTTATTGTTGATAAAGTTGAAACTCGTGAAAAATAACTTTTGTGAAAGATATTTTAAAATTTGACGCATACTCCTTTTATCTAACAAAATCAGAAGAAACAAGTAGCTTCTGTAGGTTTCACATTTCAAGGGTGTACCTATTACTCCTCAGACAACGATAAAGTTATTAATAGGTACACTTTATCCGTGTCAATAAACTGTTAATGATAACGATGAATTTATTGCTTCTCGTCAATGGAAACATGAAACTCAAGATTATAATACAGGTGGTAGGGTAGGTATACCCATTTTAAAGTTTGATGAATCTTAACAGTAAGTATATTAATTGGATTAGATAGGTTGTTACGATCCTAGTTAGCTTGCAGGGTTGCGCATCTGCCTTGTAAAAGCTAGGATTCCCACCCGGGGCGAACTTTTTCCTATATCTACTTACAGATAAGGTTCGTTCTCGGACTTTCTCCTATCCTTTCCTTCTTCTCTTTGATGTCGAGACAATAAGCCACCCGGGGCGAACTTTTTCCTATATCTACTTACAGATAAGGTTCGTTCTCGGACTTTCTCCTATCCTTTCCTTCTTCTCTTTGATGCCGAGACAATAAGAACTACATTGTTCCTCCAGAAATCGTCAAAATATGCTAAAGATTATGCCAAGAATCTTTTGACTACTATTCGGGCTCTGGTTATAATTATTTAAGATCTAAGAACTATAACTACATTGTTACCTCAGAAATCGTCAAAATGTGCTAAAGATTATGCCAAGAATCTTTTGACTACTATTCGGGCTCTTATAATTATTTAAGATAAGGAAACTACGCTGACTTACCAAATGTGGGTACGAAGATGAGAGATCCATAAGCCGGTGATCTGAGTCGGAAGTGAATGGTGTAGGTCAAAATGACATAGGGTTCCGGACAGCAGGTGAAATATTCGACATCCTTCTTCTGCGTCACTTGGGTGATTTCCCACAGGGAATCATCCTGGGCAATCTCAGCTTCCTGGAAAAATGAGGTTCGGAATTTGTATTGAAATAGAGAACTTTATTTGCAAAGAGGAGCAAGGAGGATGCGAAGGAAGAAGAGGATTCGGAAAGAATAAAGGATATTACATAAAATGAACATGGGTACACTAGGTACGAGTACCTACTAAGTAAGTGATTGAGGATGCACTTTACTAACAAAATTCACTGATTTCATGTACAAAATTTTTACTGCCCGAGTAGGTACTTAGTAGCTGGGTAAACTAACCATCCAGAAAGAGTTTTTGTTTCGGAAAAACATAAAACTTTTGAGCTGGCAAAAGAGCAAAGTAGATGGTAGATCTCTAACTGTACATATACGTATTATATAGGTACCTATACTTACTCGTAGAAACTCTGTTATTTTACGCTATATCACCTACTTTAACAATGTTGAAGTTATGTTCAAGTTTAGGTTTCTTACCATAGACATCCAACTGTTGATGCTTAGCTTGGCTGTGACGTAATTCTGCAAAGTAGAACAAAACAAATTTCATGATGAGTTTCTTAAGTTTTCTAATTTCGGTCCCTACCTACGTTATCTGTGTACAGCACACTAGAATCACTTGAGAAGGGACTGTTTCAAAATTTGGAATACAGCTCCTACAAGTAGGTAAATCATAAACCAGTGCTTCTCAAAGTTGTTGTCACTGCGGCACACTTTTCAAGAGCTCATTCTGTTTTTGTTAATATGTCTTTTTAATACTTATTAGGTGAGCATTGACACTTACCAAGTCAATGTTTTTGAACACCATACTCAGATTGACATGTGTGACTCCCAGTTCTTGGTCTGGTCTGAGATATCGGTCATAGTTCTTCAGCAAGTCGTGTTTGAGTTGTTCTGACCAGGTGGTGTTGTGAGATCGTTGCAGATATCTGTTGGGATGCTCCTTGACCTCTCTGGGTGGAGGTTTAATGATGTTGGGATCTGGAATTTTAACGATCATGGGGCAGTGTTCTTGTTAATTTATGGTTTACAGTGCCTAAAAGAAATATGTAGTTAGTTTACAGTAGATAGTAGACTTTTCCTATCCCTACAGGTGTTTTTTTATTTATTTATTTTTTTTTATTTACCTTTTTTTTAGATTTGGATTTTTGGCATCTCCATTAAAATTTAATTTACACAATTTTATTTGTTTTGGTAGAGAAATATTTCAAGGTTAATAAAAGTGCGTAGAGATAATACTTTATTTACGAGAAATTCTGTGAACAAAGTTCGTAGACACCCCACGCCGAGATTAAAATTAAACAATTCAATGCGAAATTAATACTAGAGCACGTGTATAGATAATTAATATAATTTAATAAGTAGCTATATTTATATGTAAATAGGCAATTAGTAGGTTTGTACCTAATCTCTATTGTTACCACGTTATCTGTTATCTGCAGTAATCATAAACTATTCTGGAACTTTGTGGTTACACGCGCCCTTTATAAAGGTGCGGACCCTTTCGACAGGAGAACATGGTAAAGCACACGTGAACGCTTACTCCAATTCATCAAAAGGTTGATAGTGTGATAGCCATTGAATTTCAACCACCGTGCACCGCAACACAGGTAGGTATATAAATAGTTATAGCTTTGCCTTTATGTACCTAGTAACCTACCTTCTTCAATTGGATTTTGGAATACCTACCTATTGTTAACATACCAGGAGAAAAATTCACCAAGGAGGACACAACCAATCGCATAAATGTGAAAGAAGTAAAGAATGGATTTTGGTTGGAATACCTATTGTTAACATACCAGGAGAAAAATTCACCAAGGAGGACACAACCAATCGCATAAATGTGAAAGAAGCAAAGACAAAATATGAAACCAATACAAACTACCTGATTCAACTTCAATGTCTCTCTAATCCCAGAAGTGACTGACTAAAGTCACAATTGATAGAAAGTAACCTGATTCAACTTCAATGTCTCTCTAATCCCAGAAGTGACTGACCAAAGTCACAATTGATAGAAAATAAAATAAATAAATACCTAATTAGAAACTTTATTTATGAGAGACCATAGGGATAAAGATTTAAGGTCACTGTATAACTGCTAAAGCTAAAGTCTTCATGAAGCCTTTAGCAGTTCTTCATAAAAACACAGCAGTGATAAATATTATTTCAAATTTCAATGGTTAACAACTTATCAGTGTCACAAAGCTTCATCCATTTCACAACTCACAATTTTAGAGGAAGCACAAAATGCTGATAAAAAGGGAAATCGTTTTATCTCCTAATTTGACCTCTTGCCTCGCTTCACCTTAAAGTTTAAAGTTTGGTCAACTTTTTTTTCAATGCTGTGTAAGCTTGTTTGCGTGCATCTATGGACTGGATCCCCTAAAGTGAACCTCTTTAAGAACGATTAAAGGATTCAAGAGGGCCCCTACCTAATACTTGAATTACAAAGGAAGCCTTTGGGTTCAAAACTGAGTGGGTCAAATACCTACTTAATGTTAATCAGTCTTTTTAAAATTTTGGACGTTATACAATTAACAGTAAATGAAGGCTGCCAAAAGGGGTCTATGCCTGGTTTGATCCTTTTGGCGTGAAAGGGCTTTTCTAATGCAGAATGCTGAAGATCAGGCGCAAAAAGAAATATGTTGAGATCTCAATTTTTCACAAAAAATGCACGAGTTTTGGTAAAATCTTCCCAATACTTTTCAATGAAAATCGAAAGCTTCAGAGCTGATGTCTTTTAGAGCCTCCTTGAATAAAATCATTCAATTCTTTTCAATGAAAATCGAAAGCTTCAGAGCTGATGTCTTTTAGAGCCTCCTTGAATAAAATCATTCAATTATGAAGACTAGACAGTGTACGAGTATGAGCATTGAGCATTAATGAGTAAAAAATAACTTCTTTAATGAGTAGGAGTAGGGAGGTGCATCCTTTCTTCTTGTTACGTACACCACGTATAGATTTCAACACACACCTACACAGCCTACACTTTGTTCGCATTTTCAAGAATGTACGTAAAATCACAAGGAATGCAGACAAGAAAGGAAAAGTATTTCCAAAGGGAGAGGAAAATCTTCCCAATACTTTTCAATGAAAATCGAAAGCTTCAGAGCTGATGTCTTTTAGAGCCTCCTTGAATAAAATCATTCAATTATGCGTAGGTGTAGGTCTGTAGGTAATAATTATTACTCATATTGTACTTGTTCTAATAGATGAAGACTAGACAGTGTACGAGTATGAGCATTGAGCATTAATGAGTAAAAAATAACTTCTTTAATGAGTAGGAGTAGGGAGGTGCATCCTTTCTTCTTGTTACGTACATCACGTATAGATTTCAACACACACCTACACAGCCTACACTTTGTTCGCATTTTCAAGAATGTACGTAAAATCACAAGGAATGCAGACAAGAAAGGAAAAGTATTTCCAAAGGGAGAGGAATTGTTTTTTCCAATTTCCTACATAGGAAACAAAACAAGAAAGCACCTTTTCTTATTACTTTCGCTTTTGATTTCCTATTTATACTTTCGAATAAAATCAGTGGCGCAGTTTGGAAAGCCACAAAGAAACTAATAGGCTGAAGTCACAAGGAGGAGGGGTGTAATAACAGTGCTGCTGATTAGGCAAAAACTCAATTGTGGAAAATGTATGGTGGTAAAAAAACAATACTTTAGATTAGAACAACTCATAGCTTGGAGCTTAGGTACTGGGTACTGACCTACTGTACTGACTTTGTTTTCAATGAGCTCTAAGTTTGCCAGCCTCTAGTTAGCAAGGTTGGTAGGGCGTCTGCCTTCTTAGCGCTAGGCCGCGGGTTCGATTCCCGCTTGAACCGGATTTTATCCTGAAAGGATAATGTTTATTACTCACATGCGCCACGCATAGTTTATAAACCAATATCCTTCAATTCGAATGCTATGCGAATCCTGGACCTGTTTGCCCCGCTTGAACCGGATTTTATCCTGAAGGGATAATGTTTATTACTCACTTGCGCCACGCATAGTTTATAAACCAATATCCTTCAATTCGAATGCTAGCAAGGTTGGTAGGGCGTCTGCCTTCTTAGCGCTAGGCCGCGGGTTCGATTCCCGCTTGAACCGGATTTTATCCTGAAGGGATAATGTTTATTACTCACTTGCGCCACGCATAGTTTATAAACCAATATCCTTCAATTCGCATTCTCGAATGCTATGCGAATCCTGGACCTGTTTGCCAACGTTTGCGCCCTCATTGGAAATACAGATTTATGAACATCAGAAATGAGAATATTTTTCCTTCTTTTATGGCTTTGTTTATTTATTTCAAATTTTATCCTCCTGCAGCAAATCTCTTACACCCGGTTCTCACCGGGGAATCATTTTATTTACATTCGGGGAGTCTTCGAGGGACTTTCCTCTGACGAGATTTTGCGAGTCCGTCTTGTGCAAGCACCGTAGATGCTTCTATCTATGTAGGTATGTTAGACTGATACCAGGCTATAAGGCAATGTAGTTTGGCCGGCAGAAAACTAAATTATTCGCCAGACGTCAAAAGTTTGTTTGTTTCTTTCTTCATTTTGTTTTTGTTCTTTCCTCCCTGCTCCTTCTCCTCCCTCCCCCCTTTGGACTTGGTGCATCTTCAATGTATTTTACCTTGTATTCATGTCTACTATATCTATTCTTTAAGTACTTGGATATAGGTACCTAAGGTATGTTAGACTGATACCAGGCTATAAGGCAATGTAGTTTGGCCGGCAGAAAACTAAATTATTCGCCAGACGTCAAAAGTTTGTTTCTTTCTTTCTTCATTTTGTTTTTGTTCTTTCCTCCCTGCTCCTTCTCCTCCCTCCCCTAAATTATTCGCCAGACGTCAAAAGTTTGTTTGTTTCTTTCTTCATTTTGTTTTTGTTCTTTCCTCCCTGCTCCTTCTCCTCCCTCCCCTTTTCTCCTTCTCTTCTTCCTCCCCCCCTTTCTTCCTAGTCTCCCGCATTTTCTTACATGAATATTTCATTGCCTCCTCTCTTGTAACCTTGAGGATGGGGGCAGCCAGGAATTTATGGCACTGGAACAATTTTATGACTTGTTCTCGAGTTTTTTTTCTTCCCCCCAGAAAATTTGATTAACTTGGCGAAACGAGAAACAATGTACCAAGGGCCCAGAGTTTGTGTGTGTGTGTTTTTTTATTATTATTGTTGACTAAAAACAGTAAAAATAAGATTCCTCCGTGGCGCCTGGTAGTATTGTGTGTGTATGCAATGTGCTGTACAGAAGTTGTACGCGGTTGTTGAGCACGTTGCTAGGAAAGTAATATGTACATTTTGTGGGCGTTATTTACGTGCCCACCACATAGGTGCATATCTACCTAAAACATCTACATATGTAGGGGGCCTAACCTGTTTTAGAGACCTACCTACGTTAATTTTCAAACCAGGGACTACATAACTGTACATAGTCCCCCTAGGTGAGTACCTACTTGTCCCTGGCAAATTGTTAGGAGCACTGTTTGAATCCCGGTGGGGACCTATGAATGTCAAAGAATGTGCCTTGAAATAATGTGAAGGGTGTTCCAGGGTAATGATAACCTAAAATAAGTCATGTTTACCTAGGTATGAGGTAATGTCCATTATGTAGGTACCTAACTTAACCTAGCAGTGGTAGGTAATTTCCAACATTGTCTGTCTACAAGTAGGTACACACTACACAAGTAATAATAATAACTCGGCTGGGATTGAACCCACGCCCTCCTGTTTACCAGGCGAGCGCCTTGACCACTACACCACCGAGGCAGTACTTTTCTAAGTACACATCTTCCTAAGTTTCTAGCGCTGTCTTCACTTCACGTTCACGCTTCAAGCGATGC
>NW_007381808.1:9363-10924 GCF_000475195.1 Diaphorina citri | reverse complement strand
ATCTGTTATACGGATGGTTCAAAAACTCCTACCACCACTGGATGCGCCTACAGTGTAGGTAATGTGGTCCGGTCAACTCTACTCAACCCTGTAAACTCGATATTCTCCGCTGAGTTGATCGCCATATTCCTATGTCTGGAGGCCATTCTAGATTGCCCCTCTGGTGAATTCCTGGTTGTCACCGATTCCCGAAGCTCACTTGTCGCCCTATCTAACGTTAGATTCACTAACCCTTTGATAACCAAAGTGTACTCAACTTGGAACTATCTCAAACTATGCAAAAAGCACATCACTTTTATGTGGTATAGTTATTGACGAGAAACCACTTTGTGTGAATAAACTCGTAGATAATGGTCATAAAATATTCTTGTGTAATGTGGAACCTGGGGTCTCTGACTCTATGCTTATTAATGAACTATCTAAATACACAAAGGTACTATCTCCAGTAAAATTTGTCAATCTAGGTTGTCGGAATGAGAACCTGGTGTCTCTGACTCTATGCTTATTAATGAACTATCTAAATACACAAAGGTACTATCTCCAGTAAAATTTGTCAATCTAGGTTGTCGGAATGAGCGGTTCACCCACCTGATTGGGTTCAGACGTACCGTCCAAGTTGAAACCATTGAGGACCTCCCGCCTTCCTTCAGTCTGTATTATGATAATACAACTTACAAGATCTTCATAGTTATTGACAAAGTCAAATGTTTCAATTGCAATGCGGAGGGACATTTGGTTAAGAACTGTACTGTCAAACATGTATCCGTACAGGAGCGCATTGACCCCACTTTCCATTGAGGACCTCCCGCCTTCCTTCAGTCTGTATTATGATAATACTACTTACAAGATCTTCATAGTTATTGACAAAGTCAAATGTTTCAATTGCAATGCGGAGGGGCATTTGGTTAAGAACTGTACTGTCAAACATGTATCCGTACAGGAGCGCATTGACCCCACTTCCCCTGGGTACCGCGCACCCCCTCCGAGGAGCGATACTATTACTAGCACCTTCTTGCCAGTATTCGCCAGCAAAACTGCAATTACTGCTGTAACTTCTATTCCTGAAGCTTCGTACAGCTCCAATGAAGCTCAAGTGGCCGTTTTGCCCGCTGCGAATGACACGAACCAAGGCCAAGTACAAGAAGAGGTTATCTCTGCTGACCTAACCCCGCCCCAGGATCCTATGGCCACTGTTATTGCCGAAGTTGTCATCGAAAATAAGACAACGCCTGTGGCTAAAGATCCTGTTCCCCCTCCCGCCATGCCCATGGAAACTAACCAGGACATTTGTAAGAAAAGGGCTCATACTCAGTCTCCTCCTCCTACTTCAAATAACGACAAAAAACAGTGTGTGTCGCCAAAGAGTGAGCTGCAGTGTTTGGTTCCTATCATTGAGGAGTGTGAACCCTCAATTGACGCGACAGTTTTTGTAAATTTGGTACAGGACCTTAAAAACTCGAAAAAGAAACTCGAAGTTATAAAAGATGATTATGACATGGAGCCTACAGTGGTAACATCAGTGCTCTTGAAAATAATAACAGATGAGTCCTCAACTATCGAA
>NW_007381808.1:0-4607 GCF_000475195.1 Diaphorina citri | reverse complement strand
TCCAAACTGTCTCCCTTGACATTGACGATACCAGGAATAGTAGGGCTTTAGCTTCTCTCTTCCTTCTGTCCTATCCCCTTTCGGTCGGCAGGGCTCTTGCTTGTAATAGGTAGTCCTATTTTAGGGCGGGGTCCGCCCTTAGCTTGGGCGCTGGATCGCGAATGTTCCGTCTGCGTGATGGGTTGATTCGATTGATCCGACCGAGTTGGGTTAATTTTTTAAGAAAAAAGAAACGTCGGGAGCCATAGGATCCCTTGGTTCCCAGCGGACACGTTGGTCGCGAGAGATCCAGACCTACCTACGTTCGACGACACAACGCCTGCGCCGATGTACTGTGCGTATGCCTCCACCTTCTCTTCACGTTGACGTTCAAGCACACCACAACGTTGCAGTTCACACTTTATACGGCATGTTTGCGCTTCTTATACACACATTGATTCGAACTTGAACCGTGAGAACCGTGGTAAATGTATTTCCAAAAAATAAAAAAAAAAAAAATCTACCCAAGGTGGAATTTTTACTTTCAAACTCAAATTGTTTTCCGACGTCGCAGTTCACGCTCTAGACAGCCATGTTTGCGCTGTAAAAATCAACCATTTCCCAAGACGTCCTTCAACCATTGAGAAGCTACCAAGGTCAGGTCGAGAACCTACAATAAAAGTAAAATTTGATCAGTAAACATTTAACTTTAATCAGTTCATCCAAATTTCATCTTCATAAAAAAGAAGATAAATTAAAACATTAATTAAAATCTATTCATCCATATATTAATTCCCGAAGAGGAGACTCACTACTTGGTTTAGAAAGCTCTTCATGCCTTCATGCCAAGCCACCTTCTTAAAAGAAGTTCTCTTCGGCTACAGTCGTTTTTTCTACTTATGAGGCCATCATATAGTAGGTCGTGTCAACTTCTTAAATGGGCGTATGTTAAACGTAAACGACTTCTTTACAGAAAAGCGGTCGGATTCAATAGATCAACCATCACGCAGACGGAACATTCGCGATCCAGGCTGTTCAAGTTCAACAAACGGGGCTCCCCGCCAAAATAGGACTACCCTATGTCTGACAAGCAAGGAGCTTTGCCGACGCTCTGAACAGAGGATAGGACAGAAGGACAGAAGCTCAAGGCCCTGCTGATGTCTGGATCCTCGTCAAAACAAGAGAGCCAGGACAGTTTCGGAGAAATTTTTCTTATTATTATGCTATTTGGTTACATAAAGAGGCATAAAAAAATAAAATAAATAAATAATAAAAAAAGATGACAAGGTGAAAAACAAACACAATTCAGAGTAGTCAGGGTTTACGGAACATTTATCGACTAAAGGAAAAAAAATCTAACATTCTCTATGAAAAAAAAGGGTTAGAGAATACTGAAAATGGTTTGAACAAAAGTAATATGGCATGAGCAAATAAAACAGCTATCTATGAGCATGCACTTGGATTCGATGGTATGGTGATAATCCATTAATACAAGAAAGGGAGGAAAAAAGGGTCAATTCGTTCCAGAAAAGATGACTTGACGAATGAACATACCATAATAAGAAATTGGGTGGTCTATTACTGGATGATGGCTCTGGGAACAAATCTGAACGACCCCGGCCCCTTTAAAAAAAAAAAAAAAAAAAAATAATAATAATTGGGTTGAACATTTTATTTATTTTATAAGTTTCCATTTATCGGATTTTCAGAACAATAAAATTCTCTATATCAAATAAATAGTTAACAAATGGTATACCCATCCGTAAAAGTCGGAGCTTGTGCCACAGATATACACATACTTAAATGCTTGTCACTAATATCCTGCATTTCTGCCCCAAATTATTACACCTAGATAAATTTTATGACTTCTCTTGGACTCAAACCTCCAATCTCCAGACTTAGAGAGCGCTGGTTGCACAGGCGGCCCTTGGTGCCTCGGATGCCGAGGCTGCAAAAGAACGGACGGTGTGTAAAGGGTTTGATATTGTTACCTTAATGGCTAATACCTGCTTCGGTGGTCTAGTGGTCAAGGCGCTCGCCTGGTAAACAGGAGGGCGTGGGTTCAATCCCAGCCAAGGTATGGAATTTTATCCTCAATATAATTTGAGAATTTGACCACAATAATGGTAGTAGCCTACTGCTGGAGTAAAGGGACTTTTCAGTCCTATGCGAGCAGTATAAATAAGCACTATAATAATTGGCTATTAATGTAAAAAGGACTCTCGGAACACTTGGGTTAACTTACGTTTCGTTGCGCTGGCAATAGTCGGGTGACTCCTCCATGTAGACGAGCTCCGTGCGGTTAGGTTGCTTTGCGTCGCGCACCGCAGAGCGCAACCGCTTCACATTACGTTTGCGCTGATTGTTCACCACCTGTTGCGCAAATGAAATAAGTTAAACCCATAAGAGCCGAACTTTTTTTCTCCATTGGATCATACAATACATTAAAATATACAATGTCTTGCCGCAAAGTATGAAAGATAAACCATACAAGTTGTTTTGTTTAGAATTATCTACCATTTTCAAGATCAACTGCTTTTACTCTGTAAGCGAATTTTTTGCAGCTTTCATCAGGATCCACATTAGACATGTACTTTATATTATTAAAATATGTATAATTATTCATTATTGTCTTTTTTTTTCACTCATTGTTTAACGTTGATCCATGTACAATTTATATGTATTTTCATGATCAATAAAATTATATTCTATTCTATTCTGATCTTGCTGAAATCAAACCGCTTCTAACTCCGGACCGGTACTGCGTAACTATATCATATAATATTGAAAATAGTAGGAAATTTTATTTTCTAACTAATAGACAAGTCCTCGATGCAACTCTGACCTTGAGCGACTGAGATATCAGCGAAAAAGAGAGAAGGGTTTGGTCAAGTTTTGGTGTGACTTTAATTATTGTATTCCTCGGTTCTCATATTTTACGAACTTACCTTAACGAAGTAAGCCCCCTCGTATCGGGATGCAAGAATGTCCCCAACTTGCTGGAAGGAGGGTAATCGTTTCCAGATATAGAGTTCAATATTAGAGTGCCGAAACCCAGTCACTCGATTGGGATGCCGGCACCCTAGTTTTTTCTCAGTGTGTATATTAGGGGAACTTACCTTGACGAAGTAAGCGCCCTCTTCGTCTACTATATTCGTCGGAACTCTAATATATAGTTAGAGTTCCGGAACCCAGTCACTCGAAACGGCACCCTAGTCTTTTTCTCGGTACCTACACTAGGGGTACTTACCTTGACGACGTAAGCGCCCTCTTCGTCTAATATATTCGTCGGAACTCTAATATATAGTTAGAGTTCCGGAGCCCAGTCACTCGAATCGGCACCCTAGTCTTTTTCTCGGTACCTACACTAGGGGTACTTACCTTGAAGACGTGAGCGCCCTCTTCTTCTAATATATTCGTCGGAACTCTAATATATAGTTAAAGTTCCGGAGCCCAGTCACTCGAATCGGCACCCTAGTTTTTTTTCTCAGTGTGTATATTTGAAGTTTGACAAAGTAAGCGCACACTTCGTCTAATATATTCGTCGGAACTCTACTATATAGTTAGAGTTCCGGAGCCCAGTCACTCGAATCGGCACCCTAGTCTTTTTCTCGGTACCTACACTTGGGTTACTTACCTTAACGAAGTAAGCCCCCTCGTATCGGGATGCAAGAATGTCCCCCACTTGCTGGAAGGAGGGTAATCGTTTCCAACACACCTTGACACTACACGACCCGCTCATTCCGTGACACTTACATACCCTTTGCATACGGGAACGAATTATCTGGAGAATAGAATAGGGGAATAAAATGATATTGAATAAATTTGAAGAGAATAAAATAAAATTGAATTAAGTAACAGACATTTGAATAGCAAACAGCATAAACTTTGGAAATTTTAACCGAAATCGGCAGAGGATTTAATAAAATACAACCGAAAAACTCTTCAAGATTTGAAATGTCTTGCAAGTTAAAACTCTTCAAGATTAGAAATGTATTGCGAATTGCATACTTAAAATATTAACAGGGGCTATTAATTTGTTTCGAATATTCCATACGTTAAATATTTGTCAGGGGCTAATTGCTCTCCAGATTGCATACGTAAAACATTTGCCAGGGGCTTTTATGTATAGGTACATGGAATCGTGGTGTACATTCTCATCTTCAGTTGCTGTTAGAAATTACCTAGGTATTTATTAAATTTAATTTACCTTTTTAATATTTTTTTTTTTTATCTACTTATGTAGGTATATAATTATTTATTTACTCAGGATTTAGGAATGTATTTTCAATAATTGCAGGGTATGATGCAAGAACGACTTATTCTTCTGGGCTATACAAGGTCGTTTTTGCATCAAACCCCTCAATTATTATTACAGTAGAACCTCAATTATTTCAACTCCAAAATCCATTGTTTTTTTTTCCCATCTTTCAAAGGATATCCTATCTTATCAGAGGAAAAGATCATTTCAATCTAAATATTCTTAAAATTAATGAACATTTTAAATATTATCTTTTTCCTTTGTACTATTGTTTATATAATTCTTGTTCAATATTGTTAAAAATAAAGTATGTACTTGAAAATAATAATAATAATAATAATAATAATAATAATAATAATAATAATAA
>NW_007381807.1:5620-10925 GCF_000475195.1 Diaphorina citri | reverse complement strand
ACATTAGGAAGATCATTGACTTTTGACTTTGACCGCTAAGTTTCTTCAACTCGTGTTCGTAAAGCTCTTTCCATTCATCATTTTATTTTGAGACTTTGACAGCATACCTGTATACTTAATTGGAGCTTAGTGCAAAGCGCCTTAAGAGTTGGATGGTAGAGAACGTCTCAGGCGGCCTCAACTAAGCTCTATAGGTCATTATTTATAAGTTTATTTATCATAGTTTGATCTTGTTCATTAATCAGATATGGATTTGTTACGTCACACCTCGTTTATTTATGTCACCATAATAGTGCGTCCCTCTGAGATGATTTTATGTGTAGATATCATTAATTTTGCCGAATCTAATCAAAATGCATCTTTCATCAAATGGAATCATAATAAACATCAATATCTAGATGTAACTATAAGTACTACATATTATGTACTTCAATAGTACTAGAGTGATTTATTATTATATGATATATGTATTAAGAGGTATGTTATCTATTTGTTGTTAGTTACATTTGATTTGCCATTGTCATATTTACGTTTCAATAGCTAGTTCTGCTAGTTAATCTAATAGGTCATCTATTATCATTATTGGGATCGGCTTATCGATATTGGATTCTTTAGTTAGACCAACATTTCAACCATCATCTTCTTCATTAGTCATCTCCAACTCTGGGCTGAAATTCCCCACATTGCATGTTAAATTAATATTGCATAGCTATATTAATTAAGAGTTGGATGGTAGAGAACGTCTCAGGCGGCCTCAACTAAGCTCTAGAGGTCATTATTTATAAGTTTATTTATTATTGATTTACAGGGGTTTCAAAATTATGCTTAATTATGCTTTTACCTTTTTGACTTTCTCTTCTGCATAGGTTTTTTTTGATACTTTTTGGTCTTCGACTTCGACTTGGACTTCTTTTTCGATTTGACTCCAAATGGTTCTTCAGGATTTGTTTCGAAATAAAATGATCCTTTGGCACTGTAAAGAAGAGAAAGTCAAAAATGTAAAGCATAATTAGGCAAATCATATTGAAACCCCTGTAAATCAATAGCATTAAACTTATTAATTCCCAATATTCGCTTCTTCGTGTCCATTTCTCTTCTCGTATCTCCTCTTGTCTTCCCTTTCTTTATCCATTTCTCCTCTTTCTGTACCTCTTCCTCTTCTCCTCTCTCTCTCCGTTTCTTTCTTTCTTTCTCATACAAAACTGCACTAGCCTTTAAGCACTGATTTCCCCTTACCAAACTTAACAATGGCCAAAACTTATGACCATAGTTATGTTATATTTATGAATATGACTATAGATAGTTATGATAATGGGTCTAATGTAGCAGTTGTTTAATTGCTACGAAATACTTACGGGCTATCAAAATTGTTCAATCCCATAGGCAGTGTAGAGTTATCCATGGCCTTACACTCTCCCTTCTCGTAATATTCATAAGAGGGACAACTGACGGCAGTGAAGCCTTTGCCATGGTTCCTGATGGCTTCAGCATAGTAGTAGTAAGCACGTCGATGACTGCAGACAGCTGAAAAGTTGATAATAATATCAATATTATGATGTGTATTAGGAGAGACATAATCGATTTAAAGCTCGGTCTGCAATTTTCCTACGATAATTTCATGTTAAAGTAGAGGTACCTATTTGAAAATACTAGACCTTAACGGTAGGTAGGTATACACAAGTACCTCATTTCCGATCTTGAAAATGTAGCTTAAAACAAAGTCTCAAACCCAGCATCTGGTTTGACCTTTTCTGAAATCAATTCAATTATAAAATAATCAGGTCTGAAAATAAAGCTGATATCTCGCGTAAGGTTTTTCAAGTAATAATGGCTTTAAAAGTACCTACACGTATTTATAACATATACCTACAAATCATACAATCTATAAAGTTTGATCAATTAGGTTTTGAAATGCCTGATATATCCTGTGATGGGAAGGCCGTACCTATAACAAACTATCTCGTCAATATCCTGTGATATGGTCTAAGCACCTATGTCATTTCAAACTTCTGTAGGTATACGTAATATTTATTGGTAAAAGATAGGTACGTGCTTATAGGTATTGAAAGTATTAAAAGGTCAATGGCAAAAATGAAAACTCAGCTGAAATAAAATCTAATACGTACATAATTACGTTAATAGTGTATAGGCAAATGTAAGACATGTAACATTATTATTGGATATTGGCATACTCTAATAGTCCAGGTAGGTACATAAAAAATATAAATATGTACATAAACAACTAAAGTACCTAATTCCGTAATAGTCAAGTAAAAGTGGACTTGGAAAAGTAACAACATACTGGTAGGTACAAAAATCAATTACCACCGTCTAATTGGGTTTAATCGGCAAGAACGATGGACTTACCAAGAGCCTTAAAGTTGGGAAAATGGAAAGATCCCACAACACCTATACCAAGGTACCTACATTAGGTACCTTGGTATAGGTGTTGTGGGATACCTACAATAAGTTTGATACAGGTTGGTACATATACATAGATGCTTACCTACCTAACTATAATTACAGACCAAAAATGACTCACTTCTTTTTCTTACTATGGTGATACCTACATGGGTAACATTCTAGGGCTAACAAAAATACAATTTTTTTTAGACCAAAAGGAACCATAAATCGAGTGATAATCATTACTTTTTAATACTTCGAAAATAAGGGCCAGTCTAATATACATAGATGCTTACCTACCTATAACTATAATTACAGACCAAAAATGACTCACTTCTTTTTCTTACTATGGTGATAGATGGGTAACATTCTAGGGCTAGCAAAAATATGTTTGATTCCAGACTCTTTTAGAAGATGAGGTCACGACTTTTCCAACTTGATTATAGTGCTTGCTATATCTGTCGAGAACTACCTACTTTAGATTTATTTCCTAGGTACAAACCTAATATTGTGGCGATTATTTTACCAAATTAACCCTTCACCGATTGACTAAAGTTTCTGCACCTAGGTTAGTACATTAAAGTACATATAGGTACCTTCTTAAAAGGTAATATCTGTCGAGAACTACCTACTTTAGATTTATTTCCTAGGTACAAACCTAATATTGTGGCGATTATTTTACCAAATTAACCCTTCACTGATTGACTAAAGTTTCTGCACCTAGGTTAGTATATACATTAAAGTACATATAGGTACCTTCTTAAAAGGTATAGGTTAATTACTCTTTTTTTTTTTTTTTTTTTTTCATTTTGAGGTTTGAGAGGGGGAACTGTAACTGCTAAGGTTTTATTGTCCTGAAAGTGTGAAATTGAAGGACTATTTGGAACTGTGTTCAGACCTGCAGTGCAAAAGGTTGAGAATATTGGTTGATAACATCTACTTAGCTGAAACAAATCTCATTACATTATGGCCAAAGCTCTCTGAAGAAACCTTTATTTAATGGCTCAATCATTCCAATATCAAAGAGAAAGCCAGCTAGTCAAAGGAGGATAAGAGAAAGCCAGCTAGTCAAAGGATAAACCTTACCTATCTGTTTTTTGTTAATGTTTGCCCTAGGTGGGGATCAAACTCACAACCTACCTACTGTGGGTGGTGAAAAAAAGCTTGAAACCGACATAGGTCTCTTAGATAACCTGAACAAGCAGGGTCCGTCCCTCCAGGAATTTTTTAGCCCACAGTGATTAGAGAAAATCAGTACGTACGTTAATTAAACAAGCAGGGTCCGTCCCTCCGGGAATTTTTTAGCCCGTAGTGATTAGAGAAAATCAGTACCTACATATGGGCCCGTCCCTCCGGGAATTTTTTAGCCCGTAGTTTATTCGATCGTGATTAGAGAAAATCAGTACCTATGTACCTACTATTCAGTTTATTATTATTCTTGATTTGATTTTTTGATTTTACTTTCATGTAATGATTTAAAATCAAGACTAGAGCCCGCTCTCCCTTTATTCCCAATATAATGTTCAAGTCACCCATCCATTTATTGGTCTCTCTCAGCGTAGCTTAACACAGGTGACACTCAAACCGGTCTTAAATTATCGCCTGAACTGTTATCTAAAACTTGCTCGCTTTGAGTTCATAGGTCGTCGCAACAAATTTCAAGATCAGAGCTCATTTGTGTGAAAAAATGTGAAAAAAAACCCCAAAACCAGTTTTTTTTTTTTTTTTTTTTTTTTACTTTATGGATATCTCTGGACAAAATTTTGCACCACCTTCTCGTCCTGCTCGAAAGACCTTAATTTGATATAATAGTCGAACCACGGTTGGAATCCATCATGGGGACAGACAGACATACTGACAGACGGACACCAAAGCGATATTAGATAACACGTTCACTCGATACTTTAAATAGTTATATAAAGGATCTGATGTGACTAAGAACTTACGCCGAAGATTTTTCTGCCCGCATCAGGTTCCAATATAAATGGTCTGAGCATAAGTTTCTGACTCAGTACATATTTTCATAATGTCAATAACCATACAGTTATCAAAGAATTAGGTTAGCTTCATCTACCAATAGTCGTTGGATTGTATACTTACTGTATTACATAAAAGCACTTTAAAACCTTGCTCATAAAACATCTAAGTCACGAGTAGTATATATCGTGAAGTATGACAATAAAATAGTTAGTCTTCATAAATATTGCATAACTTTCAGAGCTTGAAATCAAAGATCGAAGTTGAGATTCCAAACGAGAAAGAAAACGGAGCCATGGTTGCTTGTTACTTACTTTTATGGTTCTCTGGACAAAATTTGGCACCTTACCAACTTTTCCGTCATCCTGTAAATAGAACCTTTAATCATTGAAAGTATATAGTGTCCACCAGGTATTCGTCGATAATGTATACCCTGTAGGTACTCGTAGGTTACGTCACCCACAGTGACATACTGATTGGACAACACCGAAAAGGGCACATACAATAGGTCCGTATACCACCCAGCTATATACCTTTTATTACTTATTGTAATAATAAAGGAAGGGACGGGACTAAAAACGTTATGGACCCATCACTAACACTGGTCACTGCATACATTATGCTACAAAGGGTTACTTTAATTCTGTGCTCTCTCAACTCCTATACATAACACTGGCTCACTGCTCATTATTGCTAGAAAGCTCCTTTTGCTATCAAATTTTAATGTCACGTGGCGTTAGAAGCATAAAGTACCAACATAATAAATACACTAAATCAAGGTCTACTCCTATAGGTTAACACATCGAACCATGAACACACGTATATTTTTACACAACCTATAACCCAACACACATAAATACCAGAGAAATATATAAGAAAAAGAAACAAGAGTAAAATCCGAATCATTCAATAAATATGTAGCGCA
>NW_007381807.1:0-4069 GCF_000475195.1 Diaphorina citri | reverse complement strand
CCTTTCTGAAAACTATTAATTTGATTTCACCAGGGGAAAAAATGAAAAATTGACTCACTGGAATCCGTATTATAATCCACATAAGGCAAACCGAAAATTAATAAAATCCGGGCAAAATCTACCCATATGTAAAAGGAGCCTGGTTTTGTTAAAATTTGATTTGGTTAAAAATGTTAAAAGTCAGTTGGCTATACGTCACCACCTCCTTTACAAACTTCTCCCACGAGAGGTTTTGCTTCTGGGGTTGCTTCTTTAGTTACTACCTACGAATACGTCTACCTTTCCTAGTCAATCTTAGCCTCAAGATAGTCCTGACTCTAGCCTTAGCCTTTTCAGTTTTATCTAATAATTGCTACAAGTTTAAATACGACATGTGGTCCATCCATATTGCATAATAAAGTCCGTTTCCACGGACTTTAGATGAGTAAAGGGCACTTTATCTATATCGTATCGAGAGATAAAAACACTATTTGTCTATTTGTTCATACACGCGGTGACTGCCTCAACATAAGTCCATGGATACACATAAAACATATGGATAATGATAGATGATAGATGGATGTATTTATCGTGAATTGAAGTTGTGTTTATCCATAGTGAACAACGGGTCGGCCTCGAATGATTTATTGTTCGAGGTCACAACTATAATGTTTAATGTTATGGATGTATTAATGAAGATATTAATGATATGCTATATAAAATTCACTAGGTAATATAGGATTAGACACCTAGCGTTATTTATACCATAATCTATCATTATTCGTGCATATTTTTATCGTACATAAAACAGAGCCCTGCATTTTTACTTAGTCGACTTACTAATTTATAATTTTAAATAATACTGTCGTCTCGGCGTGGGTGAGACTCTACTTCTACACAACGTTTATCATAGTACTTTTAGGCGCATCATTCAATCGGATTGACCATGACTCGCGTATCTCCATATTATCTTCGAGGAATGTGGCGCATAATCCAATTTGTTTGGAGTGTTGAGATTTTAAATTTCCTTACCGTTACTAGAATCACTAGCTCTTAGCAAAACAAGAAGCAACGCTAGACACTTGATTCTGAACGTCATTTTGGTGAACTTTGTCCAACCTCCTCCAAATGAACACTAACTGGAACCTAATCACTGACATGCTAAACATGGTTACCAATTTCCATAAGTAAGAAGTACCTACCTTACATTTTAGTCAATATTTATGTATCAGTTCTAATTATTATAGGTACACTACGTAGTACGTACCTCGTTAGGTAGTAAGTACAGGTACCCACCAACTTGTCATGAGTTCGGAATAAGAAATGAAGTTGTAAAGCACATAATTTACACTTAGGACTTATCCGCAATTTGTCACCGTCCTGGATTGATTATAGGAAATTTTAAAGGAAGCACTGGTCGCATTTTCGTTCTGATGTTCATTCGAGTCATTGAAAACTTGACACCGAACTTCAGGGTTTATTTTTAGTGTGAACCTGTGAAAATTAACAAATGACATACCTATAAATAAGAACATTCATTGTATGTATGGTGTACCCTGAAGAGTGCCTACCTATCATCCTTTGATTTAACCGAGCTTCAAACTTTCTGGCAAAAAAAGTGTATGGGCCGGTTGGCGCTTCGAACTCTTGACGTTCGCGCGCCTCCCGGCGGCACGCTTGATCCTATACTCGTAAATCTCATAAAAAAGAACTTAGGTTTCGGAATCTATTCGGAACCTATTAGTCTATAGATAAACTTACCTACCACTTGTTGATTGTTGACAAGCTATAAGTAGGTATAGTTTTCAGTTGTCTATTCATGTTTGTTACAAGCAGTCATGAATATTGAATATTCATGACTGCTTGTAACAAACATTGATAAGCCTTTACTATAGGTACCAGAGAGCAGGTTTTATTTAGTTAGGTACCTAAGTTACTTTCTTTACTACGAGGTACAAGTGTACGAGTATGTCCGATAAGGATGATATTACCCAATGTTCGAAGCACATGTTTGTTTTCTTCTGATAACTGAAAGTAACACGAACTTGCTTGACGTGTGTTTACAAAAACTGAAGAGTTGATCGGACAAAGACCGGGCGAAGTTGATGACATTTTAATTCAACTAACGGTTACCACTCACCTGTACCTACCCGTGAATTCGATTCTCATTATTGAAAATTTTCGAACCCTAGATTGAGAATCGAGGATCCTACGCTATGATTAGAATATTCCGGACAATGTGCGGAAACCAACCCTCAAAAGGTTCACCTTAGGATAAATTATTAAATATACCTAGGTATGTACATAGATACTATCCGCCACTGTTCGTCGTCTTGTCTCAAAACATATGCTACTTATCAGCTGTTATCAATAACACAGCTGATATCTAGGTCATTCATTGATTCATATGTTTGCAATGAGAGGCCCCCTTGATAATAAACAGTAATCAGTAAAAAGTTCTGTGTTGTTTGCGTCTTGTTCCGTAGGTGTGTAAGACAAGGTACCGGTATTTTACTACTCAAGTTCAATAATCAGTGATAGTGTACAATTTTGTGTCATCTAATAATTTCACTACCTATTATTTGTATAGGTACTTATTCGTTCTAAAAAGGTATTTACCTATACTGTAACTACATTAAACCGTGATTAGTCAATTTATGAATCAAGTTTAATGTCTCAATGTCGAAACATAAATACATTTAGCTCGTCAACAATACTGACTGGAGGTGGCTCATGATTTCAATGTATTCGAATCTAGACATTCCAGTTCAATGTTAAGTAATAGCATTTTCAAGATAACGTTTTTATTTTTACATAAGCCATTTAGTTTTATGAGATCCGCGAGCTATACAAGTATGTGCAGAAATAAAATGCAGGAAATCAAGCTAATTTACGAAGCAGCAGTGAGTGCTGTGAATGGACAAAATTTGATTCAGGCAAATGTTCGTTTGGAGAAAAACAAATTGATCATTCGAGATCAAACCGTCCTAATCAAGAATAATGTGTATTTGATTGGATTTGGCAAAGCTGTCCTTGGAATGGCAGTGGAAATTGAGGCCATGTTTCGTCCTCAGCGCCTCAAAGGGATTTTGAGTGTCCCTTTTGGCAGTGTTGGGATATTAAAACCACAGTTTAACAAGAATAGTGAAATTGAAATTAGAGAATGTGCCAGAAATAATCTACCCGATGAAGCGTCCTGTCAAAATACCCAACTCATTCAGAATTTTGTAAAACATTGTACGAAAGATGATGTCGTACTGGTTCTAATCTCCGGAGGTAAGCATTATTAGGTATTAGATATAATAAGATTAATAAGCATAGAAAACTTGAAAATTCGGTACCTACCGACAGGGACTTTCGAAGGAAAAGGTTGCCTCCAATTGTTGGGAGATAAAAATTTCTCAATTACTTGACATTTCAGGAGGATCCGCCTGTCTCAGTTCACCGAAAAGTCCTTTGAGTTTGGAAGACAAATTGAAAACGATAAAGTTGCTGGTTCAATCCGGAGCCAACATCAAAGAACTTAATAAAGTTAGAAAAAAACTATCGGACGTCAAAGGCGGACAGTTGGCTGAAATAGTATATCCTGCAACACTAGTGAGCCTAATTATTTCGGACATCGTGGGCGATCCATTGCAGGATATAGCGAGTGGACCAACGGTCCTAAACGAAGATTTGTGGTCAGACGCCAGAGATATTGTGATCAAATATGGCTTACAAAATAAGGTAGGTATAGGAGATGAGTTGTCTCACCATCTATCTGAATGAAAAAACACACCATAGGATGACCATCATCGTATGACATCACTTGATGCAGGCTAGCTACACGGCCTATATCCTAAATGAATTCTCTTCTAAAAACATTTATTGATTTCAGGTTTCAAAAAGTGTAATGACCATTCTGTCTCACGAAACACCACATCAGGATACGAAATATTTCGAAAACGTCCACAATCACATCATTGGGAACAATAGAGCTGCTCTGTTAGGCGCTAAATGGAAGGCAGAAAGCTTAGGATTCCAAACTGTCATACTCTCTAGTGATATTGAAGGATTGGGAGATGACATTTGTAGAGGTTATGTCGATCTT
>NW_007381806.1:0-10927 GCF_000475195.1 Diaphorina citri | reverse complement strand
AGAAAAAACTAAAAAAAAAGGGGGGAAAAAAGTTTTTTTAAAAAAAAAAAAAAAAAAAAAAAAAAAACAGGAAAAAGGAAACGAAAGTCAGTAAGAAAGTTTTAATGAACTGCTTCACCTGGCATAGAAGTTAATGAAAGTTCATCGGTTGATTCACTTTTTTTCCCCTTTGACCCAATAAAAATTTTCTGGCCTCTGGGGATTCACCTTTTGAGATTCAAGCCAAGTTGCCAAGTTCAGCAGAATTGAAGAAATCAATTTCTTTTGAAAAGGGCCGCACTAGAGGTAGCAGGTTGTTAAACAGGCTTTTGATAAAAGCACTAGAAGAAAAAATACATACCGACTTTACCTTTTTTAGGGACAATTTATTTGGAAAATAAATACCTAAAGAATGAAATTTAATAATATAAATAATACCTTCTTGAAAAAGTAAATAAATAACAAGAGTAGGTAGACCTTTTTTAGGCGGCTTAATTTTCGTCCCGAAAACAAAAGATACAAAATCGCCTTAAAAAAAACTTTGGTAACAATTTTATTTATTTGTTCCCCAAGTATTGTTTGCTGAACAATGGTGGAAAAAGCTAATCGCTTGAATACATATCTGGCTCCTGTGTTAGGTATTTAGAAATAAAGAAAAAAAACTTAAAAAGCTACCTACTTACACCTCCTTTTGTTAAGAAATAAACGGCTTTTCTTTGTTTCCAATGATGTCTAGATTCTTACTCTTTGTTACTTTTTAACTTCTCTATTTAGATTAGGTAGGGTAGGTACCTACACTAAAGTTTGGTAGACCCAGCCTAGTTAACTTGGATGGTAACGCGTCTTAAGAGCTGGATCGTGGGTTCGATCCCAAGAAAGCCATTCGCTTATTTCTCCTATCCTATTTTTCTTCCCTCTTTGGTTTCGAGGAGATTTGTTGTTACAATTCCTTCCGTCAAATCCTTAAAAAAGAGAGTTTTTACAACCGAAATTAGCGTCCATTTAATTGAACTTTTTAACGTTATTGGATGAAAACTCGTTTCTGCACAACGAGTTTTCGTCAAATATCTTTCAAGATTTCAATTAATAGGACGCTAATTTTGGTTTCAAAAACTCGCTAATATGTATGTATCTCTAACCCTTCCCCGTCCCTTGTGTTTCCAGAGCTCCTTCATCGGGTAATCCTGCTGAGCGGCTCCGGCCTCAGCCCATGGGCCATTCAACGCGACCCCCTCGCCGTCAAACGGAAAGTCGCCGAACAAACCGGTTGCCATGGAGACCTCCTAGAGGATGACATAGCGCCGTGCCTCCGAGGCAAATCCCTACAAGAGCTTCTGGACGTGCGGTTAGAACCGCTACGGTTCCTGCCTGGGTTCGCTCCGTTTGTGGACGGCGCCGTCATTGCGTCGAGTGTGATGTCGTCCGTGTCGCTGTCCGACGTCGGAATCCTCAGCGGTAACAAGGAAGGTGAGAGTCAGTTTCTGTTCATGGGAAGGATGCCGTGTAGGTTGAACGCTAAGAGTAAAGTACCTAGCTATGGCCGAAAATTTAGTGGATGCGATGGATTTCTAATGTAAAATAATGAGAGGGAGAGAGAGACTGACAATCAGGCAGGCAGATAAAGAGCAAGAGAGAAAGAGAAAAAATTAAGTGGAAGAAGATGTTACAAACATAATGTATTATGTCTCTCCGTTTTTCACAAATAAAAAGTAGGTACCAACGTTAGGTACACTAAAAACAAAACTCAACCCCACGGCACATTTCTTTCCAGGTCCAGGCTACGAACTGGCAGACTTCCCTGATCGCGACCTCCTGTTCTGTCTGACGAGCACCGAGTCCTATTTGGACCTGAGCGCGCAGGATTTGGAGTTCGGATTCAATGAGACGCGCCGTGACCGCATCCTGCGCACGTTCGTGCGCAACGCCTACTACTTCCATCTGAACGAGATCTTCTCGACGCTCAAAAACGAGTACACGGACTGGGAACGGCCCGTCCTGAGCGCGTTGAACTACCGGGACGCAACTCTTGAGGTGCTGAGTGACGGCCATACCGTGGCGCCTCTCATAAGAGTCGGCCATTTGCATGCGTTGCGCGGCGGCCGGAGCTACTTCCTGCACTTCCGACATCAGACGAGCGAGCGAGATTATTATCCGCAGGTGAGTTTATTATTATTATTTTCCCCTTAATAATGTGGTAGGTTTTAAATAACGTGGTAGATTGGTAAGTACATTCTTTTGTATAGAAAAGGGCCTTCAATGCTTCCAGTGTGTCATTTTGAAATGGTTAAATGTGGTTAAACAAGAAGTGACAAAGAAGAGAAGACGGGGAAGAAGACTGAGGAGGAGAAGGAGAAGGAGGAGAAGAAGAAGAAGAAGAAGAAGAAGAAGAAGAAGAAGAAAAAGAAGAAGAAGAAGAAGAAGAAGAAGAAGAAGAAGAAGAAGAAGAAGAAGAAGAAGAAGAAGACGAAGGATGAGGAGGAGAAAATGACAAGACCAAATGTTCGAGCTATTCAAAACACCCTACCACACCACATCCTCATACATATTTCGTGCATTATCAAATTGTAGACTTCGAAAAAGCTCACAACACTAAACTTTGCACTAAATAAACTAAGCGAACCAACGTACAAACAAGCGAGTAAGTTTAACGAAACCGCAAAAAGCTGGGAAGTGAATAGAGAGAGAACGTGAAGAAGCCACAAAAGTAAACAAAGAGGGGGAAGGACAGGGTAGAGAGAAGGGGAAAATGGAAAATATAAAGGAAGGAGAGAAAAAAGGGAATAAATAGGGAAAGGAGTGGGAAAAATAAGGAAAAGGGAGAAAAGAAGAGGAAGTGGAAGGAAAAATATAGGGGAAGGAGAAAAAAGAAGGGATTAATAGGGAAAGGAGAAGGGGGAAAACTAAGGTAAAGGGAGAAAAAGGGAGGAAGAACAGGAGAAGGGAAAAAATTAATCTTTTGTTGTGCAGTTATAAATTTACAGTCTGTTATAGTAGGTATTGCAAAGCGGTGCCTAGGAACATTTTTTTTTTTATTCTATACCTAGTTAGTTATACCTAGTTAGCTATCTTTAGTAAGCACAGAGAGACTTGAGACTTTGATAAATCACCTACATGTGTACCTACTAATGGGGAGATGAGGGGGGTTGGGCTTTCAAAAGTTTCCAAAGTTCAACCTCGTGGTTTTGAACTTGGGATGTTTTGAATGATGATAAACTAATGATCATCATCTTGGATAGTGTGGTAAATTATCTGTCTGTAACGGGTTCGAGAAAAGTCAAAAGAATGTGTATTTTTTTTCCAATACCTATAAAATTGAATTCCCTAGAAGAAGAAGAAGAAGAAGAAGAAGAAGAAGAAGAAGAAGACGAAGGATGAGGAGGAGAAAATGACAAGACCAAATGTTCGAGCTATCCAACGACATTCAAAACACCCTACCACACCACATTTTCATACATATTTCGTGCATTATTACATTGTAGACTTCGAAAAAGCTCACAACACTCAACTTTGCACTAAATAAACTAAGTGAACCAACGTACAAACAAGCGAGTAAGTTTAACGAAACCGCAAAAAGCTGGGAAGTGAATAAAGAGAGAACGTGAAGAAGCCACAAAAGTAAACAAAGAGGGGGAAGGACAGGGTAGAGAGAAGGGGAAAATATAAAGGAAGGAGAGAAAAAAGGGAATAAATGGGGAAAGGAGTGGGAAAAATAAGGAAAAGGGAGAAAAGAAGAGGAAGTGGAAGGAAAAATATAGGGAAAGGAGAAGGGGGAAAACTAAGGTAAAGGGAGAAAAACAGGAGAAGGGAAAAATGGGGGGAAATTGGAAAGGAAAGACCAAATAAATAGGTAGGCAAAAAGCGGCACTCTCTACAGAACAAAAGGCACAGCGATAGTATTTATTTAAGTATTATTTCTATAAAAAATGTCTGTTCAATAAATTTCTTTTCCCGGGCGAATTTTCTTTTTAAATAAAATTTAAGTTTCCCCCAGGAATTCTCGAGGACATTGTTTTCCGAATAAATATATAAGAAGTGAAAAGCTGCTTGGAAAGCTCTTCGGTACCCCATGACGATACTCTAATGCTGTGTTTACACATTGTCGACGCCGCTGTGGGCCGTCGATCGACGTCAACTGAAACCCTATACCTACAGCCTCGACAACAACATAGAAACAATCATCCTGATAGATATGAGTATAAGGACATACTTTAGCATTGCTACATTGAGAAGAACGTTAGTAACAGGGTGCCCCAAAAGTTAGGGTGGAATAACTCTATTATTGGGTTATATTCCCTCATTTAGATTGTTGGAATGCTATAGTAAAGTGTTGAGCTTCCTGATATAGAGTTCCTTATTTGAGTGTCGGAACCCAGTCACTCGATTGGGCTTCCGGTCGTGTTTTGACACTAAAAACTGACCATCGAAAATTTGACCCGATTACATTACTTTCCTTCCTATAGGATAAGGAAAGTAAAAAAAGCGTGTTCCTGCATTTCTACGAAATGAACATGAGAAAAGACAATAAAAACCAATATCCTGGAGCTAATAGCTATTTTTCTATTCATAATTATGTAAATTAGATGTGTGCTATATTCCATAGGTCTTTCCTATGGCAGACAGACTTCTGAACAGGAAAGGCAGGATTATATTTTCAACATTAGTTGAAAAGTTTCGAAGCTGAAAATTGGAGAAATATTGGGGGAAAAAAATCTTTAAAACTCCAATAGAGAGGAGCTTCCCCTTTTCATGGCGAAAGTTGTTTCCCATTTGCACTAAAAGTTTTGCCGAGGTTTTATTTAAAAATAATATTCAGAAATTTGAAAAGAAAATGAAGAAGAAGAAGAAATTAACAGGCACTTATTGACCCACTTAAAATTGAAAGTCCTCTGGAACCTGAAAGAGATCAGATAGTTCTAATAAAAAAGAAAGCTAGCTGTGTGGATGGATTCTTGTGATAAAATTCTAATAGGTAATAATAAAAAATAGAAGGTAAAAAATCTTTACCTATCTGTTACATAATGCGTAGGATTAGTTATTACATACTTTATTAGAATAATATGCCATAGGTGTGCCTAGGTAAATACCTAAATGTTATTTCTTCTCTATCTAAGTACCTACATACATACGTACTTTAATTATAAAAAATAATTATTTTTAAAAGAATAATTATAACGTCACTTTGAAAACTCAATCCCCATAATCCAGTTACTTCCATGAAAATGTGAAGCTGTTTTCAGATTTGATTACGAGAATAACTTTTTTATATGAAACTAGGTAGGTCCCTGAAGAGTTTTGTAATTCAAATTAAGTTCTACTTTTTATACTTATAACCCTAACTCAAATTAGATTTCCACTTTGCTTTCTATATAAATTTCAAATTAATTTATACCTACTTTGGAAAGCAATTTGAGTTCCCTGTCTGAAGAAGATTTTTTGACATCAGGAAGGTACTTCCTTTTCAATTTTCTATGATTGCAGAAACTTACTTTGGTGAAATGCAATATCATCTGGGTTCTACGAATATATACTTTTTACATACTTACGTATAATTTTACTTTTATAAATTTATTTATTTATATCAAACTTCCAACTCTTTTTTCGAGCACCAATAAATTCGATGAAAATATCAACCTTTCCCTTATTCTAAAAATATCAACTTTTTATTTGAGTGACGATGACGGTTTCTTCCTCTTCAAAGGAAATATAGGTAGTGGGTAGTGGCCTAGTGGGTACCACGAAACTTTGAAGTGTGTTATTTGGGTTTCTCTCTCTCTCTCTCTATCTCTTGATTGGCAAAAAATAAACCATCAAATCAAATCATCAAAAATCATGAATTATATGTGGGGAAATAAGAGAGATCTATATGTTGTTGTTGGTGTTGTTGTTGTTGTTGTTGTTGTTGTTGTTGTTGTGATAAAATCCGCCCCGGGCGGGAATCGAACCCGCGGCCTAGCGCTTACAAGGGAGACGCACTACCAACTAAGCTAACTAGGCTGGCACATAGGACTTTAATTTGATAGAAATTTGCAGAATTGACCAATTAGCTACGGCTACTGGTACTCTGTTCAACAGTTTTAAGAGGCATACCACAAACTTGATTAGACTAAAACACTAAAACACTTCATTAATAATTCTCTAATACTCCAGTTATACACTCTAAAGTACCATTTCCCCAAAAACTCCACGGGGGAAATTTAATTCTCCCTCGAAAAACACACGGAAAATCCCCTTCGGCTGCGCGAAATTGAAGGGGAAGCTCCCCCGGAAATCTAATAAACATCGCTGTCTACAGTGTCTACTCACATGGATGGGTTTTAATTAAATAAAAACGCTCCGACAAAAGGAAGGAGCAGAAAATTTTCCCTCCCTCTCCTCTTCCCTTTGGGAGGGAGGAAAATCCTTCTTCTTTATTAGTCCCCCGGAAATCTAATAAACATCGCTGTCTACAGTGTCTACTCACATGGATGGGTTTTAATTAAATAAAAACGCTCCGACAAAAGGAGCAGAAAATTTTCCCTCCCTCTCCTCTTCCCTTTTGGGGGAGGGAAATCCTTCTTCTTTATTAAGTTCGGTACGATATAAAGAATTTTCCTTTCAAGCGATGCTGAAACACAATAGATTTTTTCCGGTTGGCAGAAAAGGGGGAAGAATAGGGAAGTAGGAGGGACAGGAGAAGGAATAGAGGAAGGAAAGAGAGGAGGAGGAGGGAGAGGATTGGTGTTCTGATTTGATTTTCCTTCTTTGTTCTCTTTATTAGGTTCGGTACGATATAAAGAATTTTCCTTTCAAGCGATGCTGAAACACAATAGATTTTTTCCGGTTGGCAGAAAAGGGGGGGAAGAATAGGGGAAGTAGGACGGACAGGAGAAGGAATAAAGGAAGGAAAGAGGAGGAAGAGAAGAAGAAGAAGAGGAGAAGGAACAGAGGAAGGAAAGAGAGGAGGAGGAGGAGGGAGAGGATTGGTGTTCCGATTTGATTTTCCTTCTTTGTTCCTTCACGCGAAGAGATATTAAAATTTCCCCGCGAAAGCACCAACTGCTTTTCGAAGATAAGCTTCGGTATCTACAATGATTGTTTTTCCCCTTTGAAGATTTCGATGAAAATCGAATCGAATAAACGAAAAACAAACAAAGGATAAACAACGAATTATTACTTGTGAAACAAACAAAAATTGAGGAAAATCGAATCGAATAAACGAAAAACAAGCAAAGGATAAACAACGAATTATCACTTGTGAAACAAACAAAAATTGAGTTTTATTTAGGAATGTTGCAAAACCACAAACCACTCAGCATATCTATTTTCGATAAAAAAAAAAAGAAAAAAAAAATACCAAACATATGTACATACAAACAAACAACTTAAAAGCAACTGCTTTGACTGTGCCATGTTCTATCTGGTGCAATTTGTAAACAACACAGATAGGTACTGGTGTAAACAAAGCATCTAATAAGGTAGTCACGGAGTAGGATTCCTGGAAATAAACTGAGGGAACGAAACTTTGTCGGAGATAAAAAGGGATTTTTCACGAAAAAGGGGTATTTTGGGCTTTGTGTTAAATCCAGTTGTAGGTATCACTGGTGTTGGGAGTTTTGGATTTATCTAATTTTTCGTTAATAACTTGAGAGGCGGAAAATATTGGCTTTGAGGGGAAAACAAACTTCCTTGAGTTAATCCCCTTTGGAATACAAACCTCTCGAGATAATTCGCAGTTCTAAGGGAACGAAACTTTGTCGGAGATAAAAAGGGATTTTTCACGAAAAAGGGGTATTTTGGGCTTTGTGTTAAATCCAGTTGTAGGTATCCCTGGTGTTGGGAGTTTTGGATTTATCTAATTTTTCGTTAATAACTTGAGAGGCGGAAAATATTGGCTTTGAGGGAAAAACAAACTTCCTTGAGTTAATCCCCTTTGGAATACAAACCTCTCGAGATAATTCGCAGTTCTTTTCTCTCCTCTTTTTCAATAAATTTCCTCCTAATCCCCTTTTGTGTTTTTCAAGCCTTCTCTCTAGTGTTTGTTTTCTTTCGAAATATTGTTTCCACGTTCAGTGATTTCTTTATCGTTTGCTTCTTGAGATTTTCGTTCGAATTAGGTACTGCATGAAGAAATTATTTGCAATAGCTCATCCACTCTCCATCTTGGATTTCTAAAATCAAATTATTGCGAAATTCTACTTGAAATAAAGAAAAAAGAGTTTAAGATTACTTTCGAAATATTGTTTCCACGTTCAGTGATTTCTTTATCGTTTGCTTCTTGAGATTTTCGTTCGAATTAGGTACTGCATGAAGAAATCATTTCCAATAGCTCATACACTCTCCATCTTGGATTTCTAAAATCAAATTATTGCGAAATTCTACTTGAAATAAGGAAAAAAGAGTTTTAGATTTAAGAAAAACAGGAAACACATCCATGTCAGCTAAAACAAAACCGCAAAAAAACGTAAATAACCTATGTTCAACATTGGCAGTTGTAAAAACTGTGTAAAGAGTTGACTCCCATTTGTCAATTCATACTTCAATGTGAAATATCAAAGAGAGATAATAATAGAAAGCACGGACGAATTCGTTAAAGCAAGAAAGGTCGAAGAAGTCCAAGACAAACACTTTGAGTGAGAGTGAGAACTGTCGGCAAGAGAATAGGAAAAAGTCTACGGGATCTCATTCAAAAGCAATAAAATTCTTCTTCACGCTGTCACAAACACAACAGAGCTGTTCAACTATGAAATAGGTACATTCACCTCTATAATATTCATACCACCAGTGACAGTTCCAAATGATAAACTACAAAGAATAATAAAAAGTCTGTGCATGGCATATTACGAGAAAACAAATTCGCAAAAAGTGTCCGCATGTAAAAGAATACCTCCGTAATACCTACATTCTCAGAGCGTAAAAACACAATACATGTTTACACTTTTATGTGGAGAGAGGAGAAAAAAGCTCGGAAAATATTACATAATCAAGAAAAATGTTTCAATTTGTTTAAAAAACAAGTCGAAAGCAGGTCGGAGAGAAGGGAAAGGAAAGCTTTCAAACACTTTCTCAAAGTCTGACGCCTCTTCTTGTGGTAATGCATGTAATCTTTTATCAGATATTGCATGTCGGATTGGATGCTTTCCACAACTTGCCATCTTATGTTTACCTTTTTACATGTCAGGTGTCAGTAATCCATCAAAAGTTTGTTGCTTCTTCTTTTTGTTTCGTTGTTCAATTTTTGTCTCAGCAGTCTAAGTCACGTGAGGGACTGAGAATCATCTTGTGACGTGACAGGTAAGAGAGGCAGAGTTATTGACGAGAACAAATTCGGTGACTCGCTTCTTGTGTGCCATTTCAATCGAACAACTTGCTACGCGACGCATTAAAT
This sequence comes from Diaphorina citri, assembly GCF_000475195.1. Taxonomy (NCBI): domain Eukaryota; kingdom Metazoa; phylum Arthropoda; class Insecta; order Hemiptera; family Psyllidae; genus Diaphorina; species Diaphorina citri. The sequence continues at coordinate 1,584 of NW_007381806.1, read as the reverse complement.
AGGTAGGAGGAAATACATGGTAAGGACAGATAGAGGTAGAACACTTGATTCTTATGAAATAGCCAAAAGGCCAAACACATTAGGCATTCCTTCCTCTCGAAAAAAGTCAGGAAAAAGCACAGAAATAAGAAATGCCAGAAACAGTATAACACAAAGTCTGTGCCATTTCTCACTCGAAAAAAGATTCCCAAGGAAAGATATTCATCTCGGAGGAACGGCCATTACTTAAACGTCAACAGAAGAACGTCTATCTTCTTCACCATCTAGGGTTAGGCAAGAACGTTTCTTAATAAAATGGGACATGTCCCAACCTTACGTTCACATAACGACCCTCCGTCTGCTGCAGGATTCAGGCCTGTCGTACATTGGAAGTGTAGTCGACTTTTATGCTGGGGGTCAACCAGGCTTGGTCAACTTGGGATTGAACTCAAACCTGAGACAATCCACGGCGGCAAAACTTAACCTTAGTAGCTTGTAGTGTATAGTCGCTTGAAAATGCAAACCTATGAAAATAACTCTAACAACGTCGATTGTTGGGAAATCGTAGGGTTGACTCATCGTTGGGAGTATGGTTGGCCCATCTTTGGAAAATGGTTACATGGTTGAGGACCTGTTAACAAACAGTAAGACAGCGCCCCAACCCATACATTTTGCAAACCACCAAAATATTACGTAAGGCCAACAGTTACCCAACCTAAAATAATGTTAGGGGGTTGTTAGGGGATAGAAACCTCCCCCTCAGGTCTCCTAGAAGTTGAGAGGTCTGTATTATTATCAAAGGTTTGGGTTTTCAGGCGACTTCGAGGCTACGAACCACTGAAAGTCGCGAGTCTACGTTTCCAAAGAGCGACGGGCCTTCAAAACATCCGTACCTGTGAATTCGAGAAATCCACACAAACTCTTCCGAGTTAAATGACTTGAAAAATTCTCAGCAGAGTTGCAAAGTACCTTATTGTGAGAGTCAACCCCCATCAACCAAATACATTCGTATTCCTTTTTCCCTTTTTGGAGAATACTAGGTATGTTCCTCTCTCTTCCATTATTTGAGTAGGTATATTTTCTCCGTTTTTTTTTTTTTTTTTCCATGTAATTCTTGTTTATATAACAAATGGAGAGAGAGATTGAGAGGAAGAGAGAAAAGGAGAAGTTACGGAGACAAAATATGTATGTGCACTGAGCAGGGATACACTTTACCTAATATTATCTTGTGAGAGAAACAACAAAATTGACAGTTTGCAAACAAATTCCTTACAAAACTTCTTCCCTTTTTTCCCCCTTCTTTACCCTTTATATCTTTCCCCTATTCCGTCTTTCTGAATAATATCACAATTCCTCTCTTTCTCTTCCTTATTCCTTGTTCTTCCTTTTCTCCTACTCCTTCTTCTTCGTCTTCTCCTTTTTCTTTCTTCTTCTTTTCCTCACTATATTATTATTCTCTCAATCGCTCTGCATCATTTCACAATGTTCCCCTCTTCCTTCATCAATTTCTTTTTTCCCTTCCTATTTCTTCTTATGTCCCTCCTTCTCTTCTTTCTCCTACTAACAATTCTTCGAAGTCTGTATTACTTTCGACCCTTCTTCTTT
>NW_007381805.1:0-10864 GCF_000475195.1 Diaphorina citri | reverse complement strand
CACAGCACCTGTCCTAAGAACTTGAATGTTATCGTTATTATTTTACCTTTCAGTTTTGACTTCAAATGGTTGACTGTTCGAATAGCTAGTTGGTTTACCTATACAAAGGCTTCTGGATCCTTTCCTTATCCTAAGGACTACCCCTGTTCAGGCCCTTAGTGTGATATTTAGGTGCAACGAATATCTATCGAAATCGAAATAACTCATCGGGAAAAAAGTGATTTGATAGAAGAAACTGTAACTCTATAACAACGGACGTCTTATCATCCCAAATTCCAAGATAGAAAGAAGATAGAATAGGAGAAAACCAGTTGTTCCGAGAACGAACCATTTCTGTTTAGCATAAAGTTCGCCCCTGGCGGGAATCGAACCCGTGACCTTACAAGGTAGGCGCACAATCATGCAAGCTAACTAAGGTTTCTTTTCCAACATCCGAAGGTTGTCTGCATGTCTGCGGTGTTCATTCTTCTCCCCTGCTCTGAAATTCCCAAAAGTCGTGAAGAGTTTTAATGTAAATGACTGTCCCGCGTGTTCGTAGCATTTTTAAAGATCGATCTGATCTGTAGATATCTTATACACAAGTCACGAGGAAATTTGATTTGCAAATTGATCGAATTTAAATCGAGAGAGAGTGGTTTCATTGTGTTTCCTCTTGTTAAGGTGGGTTTACACGCTCAAGCCATTTGCATAAACTGGTTTGCGCATCATGCTGGTTTGTTCGGTTTTGCACAAAACTGTGAGGGGAACCTAGAACAAGTAATTTTCGCTTGTCAAAACTTCAAGCTTACGTTCACACTATACGATTCACTAGTGCAAACCGGTTTGCGCAAGCCAGTTTGTGCAAATGGCTTGAGCGTGTAAACTATTAGGCAGGAGCAGTGGTGAAACAGTTTGTATCACGAGAGAAACAGATAACGAATTGCATTATTCTCGTCAGAGATGTCATGCAACAATGTTTCGGACAGTAAGTTTCGATCTCCCAGAAGGTAAAGCTGAGGATGAAACAGTTAAAACGTTGAACAACTTTGTGTAATGCAGTCCAACAAAATATTGCTCCCATCAGTAAATTTCCAGATTCCAGAAGCATCAGAACAGAAAACGAATTGCTTACAACTCGAGTTGGAAAATAATCGAGTAGAAAATAATCGAGTTGAAAAATCTCACTCGAGTCCCATCACTAAATTGCATGATTCTCGTCAGAGATGTTATGCAACAATGTTTCGGACAGTAGGCTTAGGCCGGCCACTCATTATCAGGTAGACCTGATAGGTACGCCTGAACAGGTCCGCCTGTCAGGTCTACCTGATAGTGAGTGGCCGGCTTTACAAGTCAGGTACGCTACCATCCAACAGTTAATAAGTTGGTTTATTACTTAGAGCTTGCTTGAAATTAAACTTGAACAAAAGGAAAGTCCAAGATAACATTGAGATTTTAGAAGAAAAATACCATGGACTGGATGGGTATAATAGTAGAACAAAATGGAAAGTAAAAATTAAACCTAATCGATTTATTTAATTCAGTATTATCGATAATTCGATCGATAACCAATCGAAGGTGTAAATTGCATTATTCTCGTCAGAGATGTTATGCAACAATGTTTCGGACAGTAGGTTTCGATCTCCCAGAAGGTAAAGCTGAGGATGAAACAGTTCAAAACGTTGAACAACTTTGTGTAATGCAGTCCAACAAAATATTGCTCCCATCAGTAAATTTCCAGCCTTACAGATAAATCGTGTAAATGTTGAACTGTATAAATATAGGCAAATAAATAAAATAAATAAATTCAAATGGATGTGGGGAGACATGTGCTAGAGGTCAATATACTATACTTGCATAATTGAACTGATCTAAATCTAGGTATTGAATCTAAACAGGTAGGTATAAGAATAAGAACCTATTATTTATGCACCCTATAGGTACGTTCGTTCCGTACTCTACCTAAACTCAAAAATCTGGTGTGAACATCACACGACACTTTCCTTATCCTATTGAATGGTGCTTAATTTGGGTGTTCTGTTGTAACATTTACAATATCTCTAACCGTTTAGTCGATATAGCTGAAAACCGCCAAAAAGCGGTCATTACTTACGAGGTCAATTCCCAGGGAGAGAATTATTACTATTTTCCTTGATAGGAGAAAGCCAGCCGTTCCGAGAACGAACCTTATCTGTTTAGTATAAAATCGTATAGTCTATTTCCACCCCGGGGCGGATATCGACCTAGCGCTTACGAGGCAGACGCGCTACCTTCTAAGTCCAAGCTGTCACAGAGGTGAGTTTAGTCCGGCCATATTGGGAATTCCATGTTTTATAATGAACCTACTCGTTTGTGCTGATTTGTGCCGTAAAAATCATCATTATTTGTGAGCATACGACTGCCGAGATATTCAACTTTTAACCAGGCTGGCTTAACGATAGCCCGTGCGGTTATGTTGGATTTTTCCTATAAGGCATTCATGACTAAAGGCACTGTTTCGAAATCTAGGGGCGACATAAAGATGAGGAGGTTCAGAAACACTTATTTGTCTGTGATTTTCTCTTCTTTGATAACTGTAATCTCTATAATATGGGGAGTTGGGGACTAATTCGGGTGCATCCCATCTGACCCTTCTCGAAAAAGTAAAATAAATATTAGCAGTAAAAGTATATAAATGATCAACAAAGTAAATAGAGGAAATTACATAGGAAAATTACGTACATAAGTAGAATGTGTTCTATTAATAGAAGTTATAATAAATAATCAACGGTGCATAATCATTTGGTGCATTGTGTGCACCGGTCGGGACAGGGTAGGTACTTGACCGTCAAAATTAGTGGCGTAGGCATATAACTTTTAGGCCCTTCCACACAAAATTCCGTCTGGAGCATCCTAGGGCAATAGCGGATAAGTGGAGGCAGGGAGGGTTCTTCTTTTTAATCCTGAAATGATATAATAAATAATGTTGTATAGATTTGGGACTAAAGCAATCGCTGTAGGGCTGATTGAGAGACTGGCGAACACCCGAAAAAGCGAAGAAGAAGAAGAAGAAGAAGAAGAAGAAGAAGAAAAGACCAGTCTAGTTAGCTTGGAAAGTAGCACGTCTGCCTTGTAAGCACTAGGTAGTAACCTATTATTTATGCACCCTATAGGTACGTCCGTTCCGTACTCTACCTAAACTCAAAAACACATAAGTAGTCCAATCTGTCTATACAATTCTATATGATAATTATATCCTGTTGCCAAAATTTTGGCGATTATATTTTTGACACATTTTTTTCAATTTTATTACTTAGGCATAGGTATGGATATCTATGTATTACAATTATTGATGTACATACAACTGTACATAGTATGTACATATTTGAATTTACCATTTAGGTAAGTCGTATACGTATCTATTATCTAATAAGCTGTATCCACACATAGTCAACAGTCGTCGATCGATGTCAACTGAAACCGCCCACACTGCCTCGACAACATAGACACACATTCGGGTTTATGAAAAAGGTGCAATACCTTTTATCACGCTTTATATGCTTACCTTTGGGCTTCTAATAGACCTCAGCCGAAGCTGACAATCTAATATTAGGTCTTTACCTGCCTCGGTGGTGTAGTGGTCAAGGCGCTCGCCTGGTAAACAAGAGGGCGTGGGTTCAATCCCAGCCAAGGTATGGAATTTTATCCTCATCAATATAATTTGAGAATTTGACCACAAAAGGGACTTTTCAGTCCTATGCGAGCAGTATAAATAAGCACTATTATTATTATTATTATTACCTTTGGGCTCCTACCTCAGCCGAAGCTCACAATATAGCATTAGGTCCATGTATATTAGGCTGACCATACGTCGTTATTACTTTTTCATTTAGTTCCTTCTTTTATTGAGTTTTTCTTTCAATGGAATTTTCAGAACTTTCTTCGGTTTTCTCTCTTTTATAAGAGTTCTTTTTTTTCTTCGTTCAAGATGGATATTTATCTTTCAAAGATAGTTCTCTCTACCTAGATATTTTACTCGTGTGTAGGTATGTGTCAATAGATAGATATACCTTATTTCCCCTGATTTAGGTTGAGTTATTTCCCCTGATTTAGGTTGGGTTATTTCCCCTGATTTAGGTTGGGTTATTTCCCCTGATTTGGAATGCTATATTATATTGTCGAGCTTCCCGATATAGAACTCAATATTAGAGTTCCGGAACCCAGTCACCCGACTGGGCTTCCGGCATCCTAGTTTTTTTTCTCAGTGTTCAATTAGATTTTTTTAAAAGGCTGATATAGAGGGAACTAACTGTAATTGCTAGGGTCTTATCGTCCAGAAAACGAAGAGAGGAGGAAGATAGGATAGGAGAAAGCCAGCCGTTCCGAGAACGAACCTAATCCCTTTGGATAAAATCCGCCCCGGGTTAGAATCACCACCGAAGCATTTGGTTGAGGATCTGCATGAAACTCCAGTGGTAAATGGAGGCATGCAAGCTTGATATAACCTTAGCAGGACGGCCTCTCACACGCATATTCTCCCCGAGATAATTGCTAGGGTCTTATCGTCCAGAAAACGAAGAGAGGAGGAAGATAGGATAGGAGAAAGCCAGCCGTTCTGAGAACGAACCTTATCCCTTTGGATAAAATCCGCCCCGGGCTAGAATCACCACCGAAGCATTTAGTTGAGGATCTGCATGAAATTCCAGTGGTAAATGGAGGCATGCAAGCTTGATATAATCTTAGCAGGGCTGGCTTTGAGCAAGCAATGAGGGAGTTGAAGTGTCCAAATCCTCCCGTTCAATCAATGCCAACATTACACGAATCAATATCCTGCCAGAAAGATCGTAATCAGGGTATGATCAGGCACGATACTATATGGGGAACCGATAAAATCCTACTCGAAGAAGACGACTGTTTATTTATTTTTTAAAGAGTTTTGATAGAGAGAAATGTAACTGCCAAGGTCTTATCATCCCGATAGAAGGAAGACTGGATAAGGACTTCCTGAGAACGAATCTTATCTGTTTAGAGTAAATTCCGCCCCGGGGCGTTAATCAAATCCGCGAACGCTTACAATCCAGACGCGCCACGCTCCAAGTGAACTAGACTGGCGACTTACCCTGTTTCAACTGCGATAGTAAAGGGACTTTTCAGTCATTTGCGGACAGTATCAACAACCAAGGTAAGGTAAGTATCAAGGTATATTCTATTCTATCTCAGGGCACCTATAGCATGACATCCAGGGGCCTCATTTCAACCTCTTTACATTGGGTTTGTGATCTTGTCATTGATGTTATTAATCTGATTGATATGCAAACCACGTCCTGTGTCCAACGCACGTCCATGACAATCTTAAGCAAGATGCTCCTAAACACTTTGGTCAGTGTATAAATATCTATATTATCCAGAAGGAATCCAAACAGTCATACAGTAGCCATCCGAAATCCATTGTGATCATTTCATTGAATTTTTGTTCAATTTTTTTGGTGAGAACTTTTGTTGTGTGGTGTCAACTTTTTTATAAAATGGAATTCAACATGGTGAGTCAAATTGCAGTTTTTGATAGATTAAGTTTTTAGGCAGTTTAGTGATATTCTCGTTTGTTTTAGCAGTTGACAGCAAATAAATTCATTTTTCACTTCGTTTTCTCCTGGAAGAGCTTTTTCACACCAACCACTAATTTCTAATTTTTGTTTCACTGTTTAGACTTTTAGAGTCTTTAAGATAATTCATTGAATGAAACCCAGATTTATCAATCCCTTCGAATAGGTATTTTTTATCAGGTTCTTTTCAAATCAAAAGGTTGTTAATGTTAACACAAGTCAAATTGGTTAAACAAACAGACAGGTCCTTTCACGATAATCTGAACAAATCTGGTGTCTGATGTCACAATTTTTCGGGGTGTAAAGCTATTTCATTATAGTTCTTTCCATCTTTCCAAGTTTCTCATGAAAGTTTCAAGAGAGCTGAGGTCACGCTTTCTATTTGAGTGCTTAGTGATTGATATGCAAACCACGTCCTGTGTCCAACGCACGTCCATGACAATCTTAAGCAAGATGCTCCTAAACACTTTGGTCAGTGTATATTGTATAAATATCTATATTATCCAGAAGGAATCCAAACAGTTATTCAGTAGCCATCCGAAATCCATTGTGATCATTTCATTGAATTTTTGTTCAATTTTTTTGGTGATAACTTTTGTTGTGTGGTGTCAACTTTTTATAAAATGAAATTTAACATGGTGAGTCAAATTGCAGTTTTTGATAGATTAAGTTTTTAGACAGTGTAGTGATATTCTCGTTTGTTTTAGCAGTTGACAGCAAATAAATTCATTTTTCACTTCCTTTTCTCCTGGAAGAGCTTTTTCACACAACCACTAATTTCTAGTTTTTGTTTTACTGTTTAGACTTTTAGAGTCTTTAAGGTAATTCATTGAATGAAACCCAGATTTATCAATCCTTTCGAATAGGTATTTTTATCAGGTTCTTTTCAAATCAAAAGGTTGTTAATGTTAACACAAGTCAAATTGGTTAAACAAACAGACAGGATCCTTTCACGATATCTGAACAAATCTGGTGTCTGATGTCACAATTTTCCGGGGTGTAAAGCTATTTCATTATAGTTCTTTCCATCTTTCCAAGTTTCTCATGAAAGTTTCAAGAGAGCTGAGGTCACGCTTTCTATTTGAGTGCTTACTAAGGAGTTGTTACCTCCGTGCTTTGACATGGTTACGACTTTAGTGTTGATATCAGGGTGAAGTACCGTTTTGATAAAGTTTTCATCACGTAGGACTTTCGTTAAGTTTATTACTTTTTCATTTAGTTCCTTCTTTTATTGAGTTTTTCTTTCAATGGAATTTTCAGAACTTTCTTCGGTTTTCTCTCTTTCTCTTTTATAAGAGTTCTGAAAGTTTCAAGAGAGCTGAGGTCACGCTTTCTATTTGAGTGCTTACTAAGGAGTTGTTACCTCCGTGCTTTGACATGGTTACGACTTGAGTGTTGATATCAGGGTGAAGTACCGTTTTGATAAAGTTTTCATCACGTAGGACTTTCGTTAAGTTTATTACTTTTTCATTTAGTTCCTTCTTTTATTGAGTTTTTCTTTCAATGGAATTTTCAGAACTTTCTTCGGTTTTCTCTCTTTTATAGAGTTCTTTTTTTCTTCGTTCAAGATGGATATTTATCTTTCAAAGATAGTTCTCTCTACCTAGATATTTTACTCGTGTGTAGGCTGTAGGTATGTGTCAATAGATAATTATATATTACTTTTTCATTTAGTTCCTTCTTTTATTGAGTTTTTCTTTCAATGGAATTTTCAGAACTTTCTTCGGTTTTCTCTCTTTCTCTTGTATAAGAGTTCTTTTTTTCTTCGTTCAAGATGGATATTTATCTTTCAAAGGTAGTTCTCTCTACCTAGATATTTTACTCGTGTGTAGGTATGTGTCAATAGATATCTAGGTTTCTGTTTCCAAGAAGAGCTATTCAGTGTCCCATGATTCGTTCTACGTACTAGTTTCTCCCTGCAATTTGCAATCAAGCACAATAGTTGAAGATTCCGGGAATTGTTGGCTTTCCTTCCAAGAAGAGCTATTCAGTGTCCCATGATTCGTTCTACGTACTAGTTTCTCCCTGCAATCTGCAATCAAGCACAATAGTTGAAGATTCTTGGAATCGTAGGCTTTCCTTTATCATGTCTTATTTTCTCTTCGCTTTTAGGACAATAAGACCTTAGCAGTTACAGTTCCCTCTATCAAACATCTTTTAAATAGATAACATCAGTTGTACCTCAATTGATCTTTTGTTGACCAAATCCTACGCAAAAGGAATCTTTCTTCAGTTGGTTTCTGTAACGTTGTCTATGTTACACCAAATCCTCGGTTCTTCACAACTCAGACCAATTTTATGCAACCCACAAACCTACTATTCTCATGTAGTGCCTTCAAATTAGTTCAAATCACACAAAGTTTATCTTTTCTATAGACCACATTGCATAACTACTTTTATAAGTTCCTTATTTCTAGGCGGTTATAGGAATTTTCATAACTACTGGCTTTATCTTACAATCTGTGATCTGTGGCATGAGTTACCTACCTACTTTCATCAAGATGGCATAGTTGTTAACATAGTGTAGGTAAAAGTTCAATACATATTAGACTTGGATTAGACAGAAAATTTTTATGACTTGGACTCGAACCATCAATCTCCGGATTCGAAGTCCACCTCAACCCCTAACGCTATTGAGGTTCATTTACCAATGTCTGAAATAGATTAGCGGTCAATAGCGAAGAATTGTACCTTGTTTATCTTGATCACATAGGACTAAAAAGTCTCTTTTCCACATCAGTTTAGCAAGGTCTTATTTGATTGGACAGTCCTCATCGCATACGAATCACAGTATGCAGTTGTTATGTCGCTTGCATTAATTCATAGTATTTAATTTAAATACATATACCTACTACTATACTACGCATTCTATTTTTTACTACTTTTTCCTGACTACATCTATCCCTACAGTCCAATTTTTGCAAGAAGTCAGTTTGGGTTCAAATATGTATGGCAGGAATCTTTGGACAAATCAAAGGCCTCGAAAACCTAGTTTATCATGTCAGAAAATAAATGCTGTTATATTTGGCGAGATAAATAATAGATCAGTTGATCTTACTTGGGTGATGTTTCTAAGTCATAGAGCAGGAAAAATGAGGACCAACGGAATTTTTCTTTTTCTTCTACGACTTCTAAATCCCGAGATAAATCGATTTAAAAAATACCGGTAAATCGTGAACTTTGACGTCACGGCATATGCTCTCGTAGGCGATGACATCACATCAAATGTCCCGAGCAAAGCTCCCTCGCAGGCAACGCATTAATGTGTTTGTGCGCATACGTTTCTGCGCAGTTCTTTCTGCTCCTCCGCTAGCGCGCTTGCATAGTGGCGCTACCTAACGGACGAAAAAAAACAACTGCGTAAAGTTTGACGTCACACATATTTGAACTCTTTCATTAGAACGGAAAATGAAAATTGAATTTTCGACCTTTTACAGTTATTTTTTCGGAGTTTTGACCTCAGATTTGGATTTTTCCTAACTTTTTACATATAGGAATCGACCATTTATTTATAACTTTTCCCTATTTGCAACTGCTCCATTGTATATTCAATATTCATGATTAGACTAAAGATTAAAGCACTCTCTTCCCATCCATTTCATTTGTTATTTTCGTTCTATTTCTCTTTTTACCCCCTCCCTTCCTTCCCTACACTCTCTCCTCTTCATTAAGAAAACTCACCAACACCTAGAGAAGAGCATATTCGTTCTATTTCTCTTTTTACCCCCTCCCTTCCTTCCCTACACTCTCTCCTCTTCACTGACAAAACTCACCAACACCTAGAGTAGAGCATAATTTGACAACAGCGCATTTTCCCAAACTGACTTCTTTAATAAATTGAACTATACATTAATATAATAATAGATACATTATCATTTATATCTATACAATAGGCTATCTATCATCTATTTACACTGCGCCATAATGCAAGGTCAGGGACAAACCGACACTCCTCCTCTTGAGTCCGCGAGTTCGAATCTCGGCGGTGGAAGAAAATTTTCGCCGCCTATACTCCTCCTCTTGAGTCCGCGAGTTCGAATCTCGGCGGTGGAAGAAAATTTAAAGTTCAGTTCATTTAAACTTTAGCACACTGGAGTTAAAGTGGAAGAACTCTATTATTGGGCTATTTCCCTGATTTAGATTGTTGAAATGGTATACTATACCAGCTATGCAGCTCAATATTAGAGTTCCGGAACCCAGTCACTCGATTGGGCTTCCGGCACCCTAGGTTTTTTCTTAGAGCAATAGTTGATGTGAACCAGACCTGTTGCGACTTTAATCCATACAGTCTGTATTAGCTCTGACTGAAGAGTGAAGTCTTTCCACTATCCGTTCAGATCACACTCCAGTCACAGTACGTTCAATGAACGATCAAATATTTTACATGTGATTAGATGAGAGTGAGTATATACCTGTGACTTGAACGACACATGTGAATACTCTGAATCACCAGTAAGAATATTTTGACTGTACTGTACTGTGACTGGAGTGTGACCTATTATTTTATTCTCTATTGGGCATTGGGAATAAGTTTATATGATTTAGGTTGCGTTATTTCCCCTGATTTAGGTTGGGTTACTTCCCGTGATTTAGGTTGGGTTATTTCCCCTGATTTAGGTTGGGTTACTTCCCGTGATTTAGGTTGGGTTACTTCCCCTGATTTAGGTTGCGTTATTTCCCCTGATTTAGGTTGGGTTACTTCCCGTGATTTAGGTTGGGTTATTTCCCCTGATTTAGGTTGGGTTATTTCCCCTGATTTGGAATGCTATATTATAGTGTCGAGCTTCCCGATATACAGTTCAATATTAGAGTTCCGGAACCCAGTCACCCGATTAGGCTTCCGGCACCCTAGTTTTTCTTCTCAGTGATTCAATTAGATTTTTTTAAGCTCTAAAATAATAGTGTAGGCTCCAGCAGTAGTCTACTACTGTTACCTACTGTGGTAAATTCCCAAATTATATTGAGGATAAAATTCCATACCTCAGCTGGGATTGAACCCACGCCCTCCTGTTTACCAGGCGAGCGTCTTGACCACTACACCACCGGGGCAGAGTCAAAACATAGATGAATGCTAGTTATCCTATATTTCCGAGTACAGAAGAGCTAGAGCATGTGTGATAGTAACTAGTAACATTATTGAGGTTACTATGATGACGTCACATGCGATACAAGTTGTGGGTTTGAAATCTGAGTTCTGTGTGACTATCACATTAACACGTATGGCCCCAAACCCCGGGTATGCTTTTGTCACACCTATGAATAAGAGGTTTAGATTTTTAAATTCTGGTAAATTCGAAATTGACATG
>NW_007381804.1:0-10739 GCF_000475195.1 Diaphorina citri | reverse complement strand
ATGAGAATGCTATGCAGTCAATATGGTACTGATATGGATTCCACATAAATCATGAAAAACTTTAAGCTAATGAAATAGGTGATAGGGGAGACGCGCTCACAATTGGGACCCTTACAAGAACTGTGGATGATTTTACTTTGCTCCTTAAAGCTTTGCTTATGGAATTGGAATGTTGAGGTGCCTATTCAAATTTCCAAAAGGTAGGTAATGATATTCAAGAAAATTGGATTGCCTAGAATCCTTTGAACTACTTTCTCTTTGTCCCGGCTCAGAAATTGCAGTAAATTTTAGCTCTGGTATACAAACATGTGATTTACTAAAATCGAGATCAATATTTTGTCATTTGTTAAATTCTATGAATGTCTTTAAACTTGAAAGTTGAAAGCAATTTTGGCCCACGTTTATAATAGATGAGAATGCTATGCAGTCAATATGGTACTGATATGGATTCCACATAAATCATGAAAAACTTTAAGCTAATGAAATAGATGATAGGGGAGACGCGCTCAAATTGGGACCCTTACAAGAACTGTGGATGATTTTACTTTGCTCCTATAAAGCTTTGCCTATGGAATTTGAATGTTGAGGTGCCTATTCAAATTTCAAAAGGTAGGTAATGATATTCAAGAAAATTGGATTGCCTAGAATCCTTTGAACTACTTCTTCTTTGTCCCTGCTCAGAAATTGCAGTAAAATTTAGCTCTGGTATACAAACATGTGATTTACTAAAATTGAGATCAATATTTTGTCATTTGTTAAATTCTATGAATGTTTTTAAACTTGAAAGTTGAAAGCAATTTTAGCCCACTCTATTTTCTCCTCTCGAAAAAAATCGTGGGTCCCGTTCTTGTGCCACCTTCCTTGACAAAACTCAATGACATTTTACCTTTGTTTAAAAGCAATCGATAAGTCTGTGCTGGAGTTACACTTTGTGCTTTTTTCGGCCATTAGTGCGACTTCTTGGGTCCTCTTTTCAACATTTTGTGTCATTTTTTTATCAGATACCGAAGTGATTTTTTTTTAACTGAAAGCCACCTGAACCCGGAACCGATTTCCTTATCGGTTTGAAAGGTGCACCGTTCACGTTAAATCTGATCTTCAAACACTTCACGGAAATCAGCATTATGTCGATACTGTCAGTCATGGAAGTTATGCAAATCGGAAGGTAAAATTGGATTGCCTAGAATCCTTTGAACTACTTTCTCTTTGTCCCGGCTCAGAAATTGCAGTAAATTTTAGCTCTGGTATACAAACATGTGATTTACTAAAATCGAGATCAATATTTTGTCATTTGTTAAATTCTATGAATGTCTTTAAACTTGAAAGTTGAAAGCAATTTTGGCCCACGCTATTTTCTCCTCTCGAAAAAAATCGTGGGTCCCGTTCTTGTGCCACCTTCCTTGACAAAACTCAATGACATTTTACCTTTGTTTAAAAGCAATCGATAAGTCTGTGCTGGAGTTTACACTTTGTGCTTTTTTCGGTCATTATTAGTGCGACTTCTTGGGTCCTCCTTTCAACATTTTGTGTCATTTCTTTTATCAGGTACCGAAGTGATTTTTTTTTTTTAAACTGAAAGCCTCTTGAACCCGGAACCGATTTCCTTATCGATTTGAAAGGCGTACCGTTCACGTTAAATCTGATCTTCAAACACTTCACGGAAATCAGCATTATGTCGATACTGTCAGTCATGGAAGTTGTGCAAATCGGAAGGTAGAAAGTGTAAAAAGTCAATACTGAAATTATACTATACGGTAAGAATGCGTTTAGCCCCGCTAAACGGTAAGTAATGTTGTTGTTTTTGTTGTTGGTGATGTTGTTGTTGGTGGTTGTGGTGTTGGCGTTGGTGTTGGTGTTGTTGCAGTTGTTTTAGCTTTTTTTTTCAACTCCCTGTTAATGCATCGAAGCCGCGTGTCATCTGACCTCATCTAGTCTATGTACCTCATGTATTAAAATGCATGTACTCTATGTATCATATCCCTATGTAATCTATGTATTCTGCCTTTCCGTCGATATTGGGCACCATGGAATCCTCATAAACTGCATATCGTACCTGCCTCTTTGCCCTTGACTGTGGAATAAATAAGGATCTGATAAAAGTAGAAAATATTGTGATTATTCCAAGCCAGCAGGTTGGCGTTTGAGAGATTTGAAGATAATCTTCGCTAAAAAAAATGAACGAAGTGGATGTCTTAATTATTATTTTTCCTTGTCAGACTTTTAGGGTGAGGGCACTCAATTGTGGACAGGGACACTTTGGCAGGTCGGTATATAAGACCCCGTCATATTAAGAGGATAGTTTTGGTTTTAGGCTCTTGAAAGTCAATATCATACCTGTTTCCGTCGTATCGTGATAACATGTAAAACCAATAAGGCTCAAATTGTATGAGTTTTAGGCCAACCTGATTTTTAGGAAAAAATACTAAAGATAGTCTTGCCTAGGCAAAACTACATTTGGGACAAAATAAAAAGCGGTTTGACCTGTAGTATACACAACACAATCATAATTCTTATACCAACAGCCTACTCTAAACTGCATCTCAGCAGACATTGATGAATAGCCAAGTTTCTGAAGATAATAACTCTAACCGGGATATTACCTATGCATATTGACGTTCCTCCTAAAAAAAAGAAAAAAAAAATGGAGGAAAGAACTATGATTACCTATTTGAAAAAAGTTATAATTATATTTATTAAAATATCATTAATAATTACACAAGCATTGACTCCATGTTTTTTCTACCTACAAATAAATAATTTATGTTCAGCAAGAAAAGGACTAAAGTCGTCCTGTAAACGCGCTGTAGATTTCGGCCATTTTTATTGGTCTCAGTTGCCTAGATAAACGGCTGACAATACTGACTTATTGAGAAAAGTCACTCCCCATAGGTAGGTGCAGGTATTTTGGTTGCTTTTGGTGAGTTCAAACTTCAATGACAGCGTTAAATTTTCTACAGTGTAGATGCCAACAGTGCCAAAAGTCCCATATTATGTACTAACAATGCCATAACTTCAATCTATTCCGGGAGAGTACGAAACTTCCATATTTCAGTATTGGAAATGCCAAAACTCTCATGTCAGTGGTGGAGATGCCAAAACTCTCATTTCAATAGTGGAGACGCCAAAACTCCATATTAATACATAGCTAGTGGAGACGCCAGAACTGGATTTTACGAAATGAAATGCCAAGTCTTGCAGGTTGTAGCCCTCTTTCTGACCGACTTGAATAACCGTTTATCAGCAGTTTTCAAACGGAATTATTTTACTGACAATAACTTGCAATGCCAAGTCCCAATACTTTATCCAACCCAATACTTTTCTGTGCAACTTAGTTGCCCGTTTGCCAGGAGCTTTAGAAAGAAACCGACTTCATAGGTATACCTACTCGTTCGATGCACCAACTCTACTAATTTCACTTTAGGGCAATTTCAAATTAAGCAGATTTTTGCAATAATGAATATACTTACAGTGCAGCTCTCAGAGGTTGCTTATCTCAGATAATAACTTTATTAACATGATGGATATACTGGTATTCAGGGTGGAGTGGAAGGCAGGACGTACTTGTGGCGCTCCGGTGGAATTTTCTGAAGTCTGCCTTGAAGGCATTGTTCTAAAATTCTAAATGGAATGATATGGTTTCGTTTTGGGGGCACGCGAATTAGGCAGCCTTGAATCGAATTGCAAGCAACTGAGTAGGTATAGTGTATGGCTGTAGGTATGTTATTGTAAAAATTAAAATAATAAAACAATATTGAGCTTGGTATTGGTGGTTGAATAATTGCCTTTTCAAACTACCCTCAAGAGCAATCCACCTAGCTTGGCAAGAAAATGAAAATAAATAACAAATGTATTTAATTTTTCAAAATCAATATCTGAGCAAACTCCCCATAGGTAGGTGCAGGTATTTTGGTTGCTTTTGGTGAGTTCAAACTTCAATGACAGCGTTAAATTTTCTACAGTGGAGATGCCAACAGTGCCAAAACTCCCATATTATGTAGTAACAATGCCATAACTTCAATCTATTCCGGGAGAGTACGAAACTCCCATATTTCAGTATTGGAAATGCCAAAACTCTCATGTCAGTGGTGGAGACGCCAGAACTCTCATTTCAATAGTGGAGACACCAAAACTCCATATTAATACATAGCTAGTGGAGCGCCAGAACTGTATTTTACGAAATGAAATGCCAAGTGGTTACGGTGGCCCTCTCCTATATTCTATTCTGGGAGATGTACAGGGTGTTCCAGAGAGGAGAGAGTCCCTATTTATTTCCGGATAGGACAGAGAAGGATTGTAACTACAGTCCCTATTTATTTAGTTCCAGAGAGGAGAGAGTCCCTATTTATTTCCGGATAGGACAGAGAAGGATTGTAACTACAGGAACATTACCCACAGGTAATGTTCCTGTAGTTACAGTCCTCTTCACAGAAAACAGGATCTGGCCTTCGTAGATTCGTATAAGGTTAACCCACCCATCCCTTGGGGCAGTTTCCCCAACACCTAAGCCTTTTGCCTAACCTAAGCCCCAACACCTAAGCCTCACAATGGGATTTTTGTGTATGGGAATCTGGACTTTCACAGCAATTCTTTGTATGTATGAGAGTCTAAACTCCTAAATTTAATTAAATGGATGGAGGAGGCTTAGGAGAAGGAGGAAAAAGAGAAAACTTGGGCAATGTACTTAACCTGTCTGTAATTTAAACATACCAATTTCATTAACTAACTAACCTAAAGGCAGGTAATGCATCCTAAACTGAAGAACTTTGATTGCAGGTTGTAGCCCTCTTTCTGACCGACTTGAATAACCGTTTATCAGCAGTTTTCAAACGGAATTATTTTACTGACAATAACTTGCGTTACACCCTATATACCTGATATTAGACCATGTAACATTGTCTGTGTGTACCTCGAACATACTAAGTTCCCCGGCTTGTTGTTGTTGCTTCTCTTGTTTCAGAAACTCTCTCCCCAAACTTGGCTTGTATCCCCTTCGCAGTCGTAAACTGAGCTCCCTCCTATATTTGCCAACGTATAAATAATTCCCATTGCACTCATAACTTTCCCGAACTTCCTAGTCCCTCCTGTTCTTCTTCTACTGGGTCCTTCTTCTTCTTCTTGTTCATCTTCTACCCTACTCATTCTCTTCTTCTCTCGTAGTCTTTCTCATTCTCTCTTTTTCTTCTCCTTCTTTTACTTATTCTCTTTTTCTCCTCCTCCTAATCCTTCTTCTTCTTGTTCATCTTCTACCCTACTCATTCTCTTCTTCCCTCGTAGTCTTTCTCATTCTCTCTTTTTCTTCTCCTTCTTCGTCTTTTACTTATTCTCTTTTTCTCCTCCTCCTCCTCCTCCTCCTCCTCCTAATCCTTCTTCTTCTCCTTCTTTTTCTTCTTCTTCTCCTCTTCTTCTTCTTCTTCTTCTTCTTCTTCTTCTTCTTGATCTCCTACCCTACTCATTCACTTCTTCTCTCGTAGTCCTTTTAACTCTTCTTTTTGTCCTAAACATTCTCTCCTCCTTCCCTCTCCTTTACTTTTCCTATGGTCCTTGTTCTTCTGTTCCCCTCTCTCTCTGTTCCTTCTTCTTGATCTTCTCTAGATCTTTTCCTTCTTTTCCTTGTCCTACACTTTCTCTCCTCCTTCGTTCTCCTTCCTTTACTTTTCCCCATGGTCCTTGTCCTTCTTTCCCCTTTCTCTTGTTCCTCCTTCTTGTTCTTCCTTTACCTTCTTCTCCTTGTCCTACACTCACTCTCTCTATCTCTCGCTCTTCTCTCTTCTTTCCTTGGTACCTGGTCCTTCTCCTTCTTTCTGAACTCTTTCCCTTCTTTCCTAAACCACTCATTCCCTGTTTCTTCTTCTCTATCCCCTCTTTTCTCTTGTACAACTCCCATTTTCCTATTTTTGTTTTCATTTTCCTCATACTCTAGTTAGTTCATAGTCATACCGGTTTTGTGCTTTTGTTTTCTGAAATTAATGTTGTACCCATCTCTATAGAGACGGAGTTCGTATATTGCGATTCTTCTTCTCTTCTTCTCTATCCCCTCTTTTCTCTTGTACAACTCCCATTTTCCTATTTTTGTTTTCATTTTCCTCATACTCTAGTTAGTTCATAGTCATACCGGTTTTGTGCTTTTGTTTTCTGAAATTAATGTTGTACCCATCTCTATAGAGACGGAGTTCGTATATTGCGCCACATATACTGAACTTTCTTTGTTTTGCTGATTATTCTAGTTCGATTTATGATGGTTATATTGGCCCCAAGAATCATATCGGCGATGGAATAGTAAATGCTGCTTTACAGTGTCTATTCATAGTATTGATGCAGGGATTGTTATAAAAATATGGAACTCGGATAAACAATTTGCTTCGGGTTCATCGTCTCTTTGAAGGAACTCAAAATTATAAAAATTCTTTGGCATTAGTATCCAAAACGAGCGGGTACAAAACAAACAAGAGAAGGCTTACAGAGAATAGCGAAAATGGAAAAGGAATAATTTGAAGAATGAAGAACAGGAATCGTCAAAAAAGGTCAAAAGAGAGATAAGAAAAAATCAAAACATTTCGTCAAAAGAAAACAAAAAAAATATACAAAAGGGAAATGATAGATTCGTACAAAACATAACTAAAACATAAAAAAACATTAAAATTAAATTGTTTGAGATCCATTTTATTTTTTTTCATATATTATTAGATATATAAAATAAATAATTAAATTTTTAAACAGCACTAATAAACACACACGGAATCAGAGTAATAATGTTGTGGAAATACAATAGTCCAGTATTTACAATATGAAATAAACACTATTTATATGATAAAAATAAATAAGAAACCGAAATTGTTTTCTCGGCACGATAATATTTGCAAATAAACAAGGAAGATTTAATTACAACAACAAAAAACGGTCAAGCTGTTAGAATTCAATGGCATAAGTATCAAAATCAACATTGATATTGTTGATCAATCGGACGATGTCTTCAAAGATCTTCTACCAATACTTCTGAATACAAAGCTGGGGAAATTTCCGGTTCTAACAATAGGAAATCCATCTAAAGAATATCTATCTACTTTTAAAGAGAGATGCTGAACCGTCAATAAAAAGGAAGTAGGAACTTCACCTTTGGAAAAGATATTTATGTCATGATTTCTTGAGGTAGAGAGACTTTCAAGCAAAAAGGAATGACAAATTTTAACAAATTCTTGATGGCAGCTTTCTAGGTCCTGTTTTGAGAGGAATCAGTTCTGCCTTCTGTGAAAGAATTTGCACCGAAAAACAATGAAGATATCCTTCTCAAACTTAGAAAAGAAATCACAGTCAACGAATTCCATCACATCCACCGTCTTCACTCATTCCTTCACCTTTGCTTGAACGTCCCTCGTTTTGGCTTACGAAAGAAACAAAAAAATCAATTCTCTTTATATGAAAATATACTCATAGATATCAATCAAATAACAATAGAATTAGTATACACGTCTAAATATGGCATAACTTTGCTAACCAAATCTGGCAGATCCAATCAGATACCCTCAAGGAACACCTGTTCCAATTTGTAGTTACAGGTGCGAACAAAAGTGTGGACAAAGCTACATACCATAGATGTCCAGACACTCTGTGAACTCTACTTCTTCAGGTATAGTCTCTATTGAAGGAAATAGCCTCTTGTGCCCTGCCATTTTCATTTTGGAAGCGGTATAAGTCTTCAAGAACCCATCCGACGGTGACGTATCGAAACGATTTCACAACCCCGAATCTTCACCCGAAATCGGCCCTAGATTTGGTTACCAAAAACGCACGGTAACAGCCGAGTGCGAAGTTTAGTGATCGACTGCCGCCGCTGCGAGCGCTGCTGCAGCTGCCTTCTGCGCTTGCGCCTGCTTCTCTTGCTCGTTCAACTCCTTGATGGCTTGGATCTCCTTTTTCAGCTTCATCCGTCGGTTCTGGAACCAGATCTTGATCTGTCGCTCCGTGAGGCAGAGGGCGTGCGCCATCTCTATCCGCCTCCGTCGGGTTAGATAGTGGTTGGTGTGGAACTCTTTCTCCAGCTCGAGCGTTTGGTATCGGGTGTAGGTTTGTCGTCCGCGCCGTCGCAGTCCGTTGGCACCTGGGAACAAGAATCAGAAGGAAGAATAGAGTTAGATGGGCTAAACAGGGGGTTTTCTCCGTGAGAGATTAGAAATGCTTGGAGATATTTTGATTTACGAAAACTGTAGATCGATACAAAATAGAGAAAAAGATAATGATAAATGATAATTCAGACTTTTTTTCTTCCAAATTCCTCAAATCAGATGAAAATTTTGCATACATTAAACTTCAAGGTCCTGAATCTTGTAAATAAGTTAAAGCCATTTCAGTCAATTACCCTCAAAGTAAAACGCCTGCAAAGGGTTTTAGACAAAGTGTCTAAAACTAAATTATCTAAAATGAAGAAAGGAATGACTTTTGGTAATGGCTTTTGGTATGAGGGGGATGTAGCTGACGTTAAACAGATCGATTGTCTTGACACTTTTCAAAACTAATGTTATGTATTATACTTATATATCTTAAATTTCCTCAATTGAAAAAAAAGTATATCTATTTTTTTAACACTCCGATTAACTACAGAGTACAGACAGAATAAGCATAAAATATTTCAAATTTTATTAAATCAAATTATGAGCTCTCTTTGAAGG
This sequence comes from Diaphorina citri, assembly GCF_000475195.1. Lineage (NCBI taxonomy): Eukaryota > Metazoa > Arthropoda > Insecta > Hemiptera > Psyllidae > Diaphorina > Diaphorina citri. Next base: position 2,076 of record NW_007381804.1, on the reverse strand, counting down.
CTGTTCTCAATATGCAAAAGGTAATGTAATTTGACTCCTTTTTGCGTGCAAAATGGAGGAGGACAAAAATAATGGCAAAAGGGTATTTGACAAAGCGCAAGTGTTTCCATTTTCCATCTGTTTTGATGCTTTTTTATGAGTATTTCGAAAGACCCAATTTTTTGAGAAACATACTTAGTAAAATTATATCAACTATACCCAGTTGAAATGTTGAAAAACAAAAACCATCGCTTCTAAAACTGAACACTCAAAATGAACTAGTCAGCAAGGAAATCGAAGATCATCAAGAAGTAACACCGAAAGCAATTAACAGCAAAGTAACAATAAGTACCACTGAAATCATTGAAGATAAAAACAACATAAACAACCTAATAAAATTGTGCAAGTTCTTCCAATTAACAGCAAAGTAACAATAAGTACCACTGAAATCATTGAAGATAAAAACAACATAAACAACCCAATAAAATTGTGCAAGTTCTTCCAGTAGTTTTCCTAATTAAATAAAGCAAAAGTTAAAAGGGAAGTAAAAAGAGCTGATGCAAAGAAAACGCAATTGAAGTCAAGGTAGTAATGGACTGGGAGAGAGTCAATCTTTTGAGAAACCAAAAGGTATTGTAAATTCTGATTTCGCATGGATAGATCTGGGATTGCACAAAATTTGCTCCTGAAATTTGGAAATGAGATATTGCAGAGATAGGACTTTCTTCAGAGGCAATTTTAGGAATTTCGAAAAGTTAGGCAACCTAATCATCTAACCATAATTTGTCCTAAATTTGAAGACTTTTCTTTTTTAATCTTCTTTGAAAGCGATCTTTTGAAGAAAGCTTTCAAAATACACCTCTATTCTGGGAATCCTTCAAATTTTCCCGTCCATTTTCTGCTTCCCGTGAAATGACTCCTCTAAGTGTACTTCTCTCATGTGAGGGGAAGCACCAACTCTCACCGTTTGAGATTTCTTAATCTTAGCAGAGCTTTCGACCTCTTAATGTTAGCAGAGCTTTCGACCTCGAACCCCATTTCTCACCCATTTTCTTTCCAAGTCTGCCACAATCTCTCTTTCACAATCTTCTTTGGCATCTATCTTCTGAAGAAAGCTTTGAAAATACACCTCTATTCTGGGAATCCTTCAAATTTTCCCGTCCATTTTCTGCTTCCCGTGAAATGACTCCTCTAAGTCTACTTCTCTCATGTGAGGGGAAGCACCAACTCTCACCGTTTGAGATTTCTTAATTCTTAATCTTAGCAGAGCTTTCGACCTCGAACCCCATTTCTCACTCGTTTTCTTTCCAAGTCCGCCACAATCTCTTCTAATTATTTATCCCCGACATTTCTTACCACCCTTAAGAAGAAAAGACACAGAGGCTATTTAAACTGATTGTTTCAGGTCGCTTCCTAAGGTGAAAGGGGGAAAGAAAGATTGGAAGGTTTAGAAGAAAGATTCACAGAAAGTCCTCTTCTTCTCTTTATTTAATTAATTTTCAATTTTCATTAGAAACCGTTTTAAACCCCCCCTCCACGGCGAAGTGGATAAGAATGGTTTCCGTCCTGTTTGCGAAAAGGGAGGTGTGGGAAGATAGAGTCTGGCCTGAAACCCTTTCCTTGAAACTCTTTTTCTTTGTAGAAAAGGCTTACGTACTGGTTATGTACATAATATGTTGAAATTCACACTGAATTTGCATAAAACATTTGAATGCACTTTGGGTAAATGAATTCGGAAGTGACTTACTACACTACCCAATAGAGTAGGAAGGAAAATGCGTCCATCTTTGTGTTCTTAACAGATTGTTGTAAACTTTTCGCGTAAAATACCTTTTGTGGTAACCATTGATCAATAAATTACATAAAGGTCTTGAGATTCAATTAGGTAATTTAGTTTTGATCTCTACTAATAATCTGCATATTTATTTGAAGTACCCTAAAGGCCATTTCAATTAGATTATCTTGATCTTTTTTCCGTGCATTATCGTATTGATTATCCTACATTTACCGATAAAACAATAGATAATGTTGTACCGATATAACAAGCATGTAAAAGTTTCTGTGTCATTCGAGATATAATCGTGACATCCAGTACTG
>NW_007381803.1:6858-10943 GCF_000475195.1 Diaphorina citri | reverse complement strand
TATTTCTACCCTACACTTTGTATATTTCCAGTAGTACCTATTTCTACCCTACACTTTGTATATTTCCAGTAGTACCTACCTGTTTCTACCCTACACTTTTGTATATTTTCAGTACTTTTTACTTACTTTTTGTCGCACAAGTAAGAAGTGAAGTAAGCGCTGGAAGTTGCTATATTTTTCATCGATGGAAAATCCCCTCTCATTTCATTTCCATTCTAAACGCTTGCCAAGATACCGGGTGCACTCACTCGTGAAGAGGCAAGGGGAGGAAGGGTCCGATAATGTTGTGGTAATTTTGTCAAATTCTTCCATATTTTGGTGGATGTGACATTTTCCCTTAGACCTCAACTCTAACTTATTGAGATAATGATTTCGAATTGGTGGATGTGACAATTTTCGTTAGACCTCAACTATAACTTATTGAGATAATGATTTCGAATTGGTGGATGTGACAATTTTCCATCGGACTAAACTAGTAAACTCTAATAAATAAACTATGTAGAGAAATAATTTTAAGTTTGCTGGATGTGACATTTTTCCTTAGACCTCAACTCTAACTTATTGAGATAATGATTTCGAATTGGTGGATGTGACAATTTTCGTTAGACCTCAACTATAACTTATTGAGATAATGATTTCGAATTGGTGGATGTGACAATTTTCGTTAGACCTCAACTATAACTTATTGAGATAATGATTTCGAATTGGTGGATGTGACAATTTTCCATCGGACTAAACTAGTAAACTAAATAAACTATGTAGAGAAATAATTTTAAGTTTGCTTGATGTGACATTTTTCCTTAGACCTCAACTCTAACTTATTGAGATAATGATTTCGAATTGGTGGATGTGACAATTTTCCATCGGACTAAACTAGTAAACTCTAATAAATAAACTGTGTGGATGTAGAGAAATGATTTCAAGTTTGCTGGATGTGACATTTTTCCAAGCTTCAATTAAACTCTAAATTGCATGAAAGGTTTCTATCAAAAAGATTGAAACTGGTGGATGTGTCAATTTCACAGTTCAATATTAAGGGAACTTTTATTGGTTCTGTTGCTGGTTCTTTCAGGGTGTACGGATTCAAATTACTCCATTCAAATGATTCACCCAGTAACCCAATATAATAATTGAATTACAAAATCGCTCTCACCCAAGCGAGAAAAAGACAAGATGAAATACTCTGAACATGAAGGGAAAGTTATTTTTCTATCCTCTCTCCACCCCCACACCTCGTCCCAAAAATTTTCATTCAGGAATACCTAAATTGTATGAGGGGCGTTTGATATGTCGAAATATTGGAAAGCCCTGGTATGAAAGCCCCGGGAATTTACTAGTTGCGAACAACTTGTTCTGGAACATGTCAGATAGAAAAAGATGACTTTTTATATTTTCTACTTTTTACATTTAATTATTTACTCTTTGGGAAGATATATACCTTTAGGTAGTGGTAGATATTACACAATATGTAAGAGCAACATCCGTGCCCAAGTGAGTATCAATCTGGACTTGCACACCGTAGGTCCCCGGTTCGATCTAGTCGAAGTTTTCTAGGCTCTTTGAGGACAATGGAGTAGTTCTTTGAATGCATAGTAACCATTAGCGACAATTATGTGCATCTTTTCTTAAAACCTCTCCAATGACCTATGGGACACAAAAAGCCATTTTGTTCGCAACTAGTATGCAGCTAAAAATTCCACGTGTAATATGCTTCAGAGTTACGAAACAGGTTACGAAATAACCCAACATGTCGTAAAGAAAGAGAAAAGAAAAGAGAAAGAGAAGCTTCTGCATTTTTTTCCTTTCTTTGTTCCTCAGGGAAAAATATCCAAAGGAATAGCGCTCCTTCTCCCTTTTCTTTATCCTTTCTTGATCTCTTTTCCTTTGCTTCCTGTTCTATTCCCAACCTTTTCCTGTTCCCTTCGTAATACCTTCCTCCTTCCTCCTAACTTGAAGGAAAATGAAGAACAATAGCTCCTTACAAGATACTATTTTGATCCCTATTTCCGTTCGACTAACCATTGTTTAAAAGTAAAATTAAGGCAAGAAAATTTTCTTTTGTCTTTTGTTGCTTCTGTGTTGCTAAGGTATTGAACTCATAACCGAGAGGACTGTGGTCCGAATCCCACCAGATATGAACAAGCAGGGCCCGTCCCTCCGGGAATTTTTTAGCCCGTAGTTTCTTCGATCGTGATTAGAGAAAATCAGTACCTATGTACCTACCTAATTTGTTTAATATTCAGTTTATTATTATTCTTGATTTGATTTTTTGATTTTACTTTCATGTAATGATTTAAAATCAAGACTAGAGCCCGTTCTCCCTTTATTCCCAATATAATGTTTAAGTCACCCATCCATTTATTGGCCTTCCTCGGCGTAGCTTAACATAGGTAACGCTAAAACCGGTCTTAAATTAACGACTGAAGTGTTATCTATAGAAAACTTTCTCGCTTTGAGTTCATAGGTCGTGGCCCAGCTTGTTTGTTACATATCTATTATACAATCTTTTTCAAGATCTTGTCATAATAATCTCGTCTCGCTTTTTGATCAAAAATATTAATCTTTGCTTTTACTACCTACTCAAGAAGAATCTCTGTGCACCCATGCACATTTCTCAAAGGGAGCTTAATTTCTAAATGCAGGCAAAGAAAAAAAAAGCTCAGAAAAGAAATTCTGTCGTAGATCAATTTTTTTCTTTAATCTCTGAATGTTCTCTTATCTTCTTTCCCTTCTTGCTTTTCTTCTTCTTCTTCCTCTTCTCCTTCTCCTTCTTGTTATTTTTATGGTAAATCTTTTCTCTTTCTTCGTTGAACTTTCCGGATAAAAGAATCTTTTGTGGTATTAGGTACGAGGATAACCAGTTTTATCTTGAGTATTCTAGAGGGTGTGCTCGTGTATGTAAAATTCACTCCGAAAAAAAAAGAAAAAAAAATCCCTGAAAAAAGGCTCGACTGGGTCCAATCTAATGAGAAAATTCCCTTTAGGTGTGTGTTGAACATTTTTGCCAAATTTCATCCAAGTCGGACAAACCGTTCGAGAGTTGTGCTAAAACAAACATATAGGTATGTAATGGAAGAACAAGTAAGGAAATCGTCGAGGTAAAACTTGGAACCTACTTCCCTCGTTCAATAAGAACACATCATTACGATGTTTAGCCGAAGTGATCGACAGTTGGCAAGTCGTGAGTTCAAATCTCACCAGGTAGAATTTCTACAAAATTTCATCGGTTGAGTGCATTCAGCATCCATTTCCTATTCGGAAACAGATGATAGATAGATTGATAAATTATGAGCATGATGCCCCATGGAACATTATTTATTGCCTATTTGTTTAGAAAAATAATTTAACGTGACTACAATAAGGTCCCTAGTAAGCTGTAAGGTTATAGCATATAATAACGTAAGGCTTAGTAGGCTGTCACGTGACCGCATACGGGATGGTGTTTGGGAGGTCGACGGTCCCTAAAAGCTTTTCCCCTGCCTCCTATTTGCCCCCAAAACAGCTCACATCCTTTGGAGAAAAAAAATATTATTCGCTAATTATGTGGCTACCCATGACCTTATGATTTTTCCCATTATATAAAACAAAGGCTTTGATAAGCAACAATAGTTATAAAATATGCTCACGCTGCGACTACAATTGTGGAACACACGAAGGTGCAGGTATAAAAAAGAGAAAAATGAAATATCGGATCCCCTTTTACTGGATTATGGATGGATCGATTACTAAGTTAGGCCTCGTAAACTTTTGCTGTAACCATGGTATGAATGATGCATACGTTTAAACTGCTGTGCTGCGTTAGGTAACCTGTGTTTAAAAGACCAGAAGTGCTTGAGAGGGAGAAGTTTCGAGTAGTCAAGTAATAATAAGACTTTATACTAAACTTTAAAGCTGTTAGAAAATAAATACTTCTGGAAATTATACCCATACCGATGTAACCCTAGATAAACATGGATGTGATATACTGTTAAGCTTGTACCTTACCCGATATAAATAACTGCACGACAGGAGAGACTGTCATAGTAATTGGGAGGCAGTGGATGCCCGTGGACCAGGGGAAATAAATTTATATGATAAACTGGAAA
>NW_007381803.1:0-3182 GCF_000475195.1 Diaphorina citri | reverse complement strand
CCTGTCTTGCGGTTAAACATAAAACCAATCCAGGGCGAAAATAATAACTGAGGACTCATCAAGGCCAGTAGTTTCACTAATAAAACTCAACTTAAATCATAAAATCACAGCAGAAAAACACGACTACCGATTAATTCGGCTGTATAAGCAACCAAGGTCAAAGTAATACATATCCATCCCTTGAACTCCCTGTAACTCTAATATCTAAAGAAAATCGTAATCCACTGCATCGCTCATGGATGATGATGTTTCCATGAACACAAACTTCGCGGATTATGGTGTCAGTTGAAATCGTTCAAATTTAATAAATAAAAAACCTATTAAGTTAACCATTAACCGTTCTATAAAGGTAAGGATAGAGCACGAAGAAATCTATGTAGTAAAAACAATAGATAGTCGTAACATAGTCGTCTCTTTCTTCGTTATAAACAGCAAACTTTTTAACCTGTCTCAAGAAGTTCTATAACAGTAACTTGACCCCTTTATACTAAATTTCGATTATCTTAAGTCTCTACTTTTTACTAAAGTAAGAAAAAGTCTTTTCTTTGTGTACTGTCTCTTCTTTTAGTTTAGTTCATACTCCTCTCTACCATTTTTTATATACTTTTTTTGGAGCAAACGTTATATCCTTCCCATTTTTTAACCTTTTTGAAAAAAGAATTTGTTTTCCTTTACAAAATCCGTCTATTCCCTTAAAAATTAGCGTTTTGTTTTGGCTATAGGGGTACCTCAGACTTATTACCACTTATGATTACGACAAGAAACTATTTTAGACGAGGACTGCCGGATACAAAAATGTACATGGTTTGAAAGGAGTAAGATGACTATCCAAGGAAGGATTATATCACTTCACTCTTTTCTTTACTTTCTAACTTTTATAGCCCAAGAGTACTTTAAACAGTTTTTTGGTCACCAAGTTCTCACATGGCTGAGAGTTCTCCGGAGTTTTAGTCATTGAACTGACCTGCTCTCGAGAAAGATCGGTTTGACTGCCTACCTGTTAACCTGTATCCTAAAGAACTTTTCGTTTAATTACGACGAAGGCTTCATCCATCCGTAAAAAAGAGGGAGATATTGCTTGGAAGGTTGGTTGTGATAAAAAAAGAGTGTGATCTTTTATCTAGTTGTACCAATATGGGAATATGGTTAGACACTAATCGTGGGTAATTACAGTAAATCCTGAGAGACATGACTAGATCTCTCAGAGCAATGGTATTAGTGACCACCATTAATGGTATCGTTATTTGGTAAATTAGGGAGGTGTCCGGACCATTGATTAGTAATGCCCATCAAAAATATTATCATTTAAAACGTATTTAATTTTAAATTTAGCTTGTCACTTATTTGACGGGGCTATAAAGAATCCTAAATCATACCATACCACCTAATCACGGGGCATACTATCAAAGCTAATCGCAGTCATGCTATGAAATAATATAGGCGGCGAAGAGCGATAGATGAAAAGTTTCCTGTAGAAAATTATCATGCAAAGCACATTGTCGTGACTCTCGAAATAATGAGGAAGTAGACCTGTTTGGTTTGAGGACGAATCGGGATCACACAACGCTTTGAGCACTAAATAATTTGGCCGTAGAGGGACCAGTTGAAACAATATGAAAGCTAAAAGCTATTTGTAACAAAGAGTAGGCATAAGTACATAGTTGGCAAGAAAACAGCTAAGATGTAAAGAGGTGGTATAAAACACAAATCCTGCAAAAGCTCCAAGTTGGAAATCAGTGCCAAAGCCCTGTTCAGCAGAAAAAAATAAATAAAATACAAACGCGCTTTCGCTCGTAAAGTTTATGGAACTGACAACAGATCCAGAGGCAAAGTATATCCCCCTCCGCACCGCCATTTCAAGTTAATTTTCTCGAGGAAAAAAAAGAGAAGAGTAAAAGAGAGCATAAAGTTTAGAGCTTTCCCAAGTCCCCCCCCCCTGCTCGCCTATCTCTATTACCTCTGCCTATCATCTGGGTTTTTATGCCAAGGATTAAGGTTCACTAAGTTTACCCTCCTCTCATCACCCTCTCCCCGCCATTTCACAGGGACGGATTGGAGCCACAGATTTAAAACTAGAACTTTACCGCATCACCGGCTGTGGACATCCCTGTTGTACGCTCCTCAATAATTTTGGTAGGAGGAATTTTATTAGGATTCTTTTTAAGAAATTTATATTCTAAGTTCTAAGGTGTTGATTTGTTCAAGCAAAGCTTTTACAAATGTCCTCCTCGAAATGACGCTACTAAATTTTTATGCAGTTACGGGCCTTGATCCACAGTTTCCCAGATTACGAGTCCAACCTTCTACTCTTTATTCTTAACCATACGGATGGTTCGGTTCGTTATACATAATTGATTGAAGGCAGAAACCCTTTTTTGCAAGGTCAAGGTCCAGCCCTGTCCACTATTATCTCTCAAGTCCAGGCACGGTTATGCTTTAGGACTTTATGACCTCGTTCCGAAATAAGTCCTTCTGCAAGATGCCTTATTAGATAAATGGTGAACTTTTTACTTTCTATGTTTTTGTTCAAGTTGTTTTCTAGGGGAAGAAGAAGAGGAGGAGAAGGAGGAGGAGGAGGAAGAAGAAATAGTAAAAGTATGTGTGTAGAGAAAGAAATTTTATGTTGCTTTCCGGCTTATCATTTTCGGGAGGGAAGAAAGCAGAGCCTAAAGGACTGATGGAGGATAAACGGCCATATCAAAATTCCCAGAGTAGATATAGCTATCGCAAATGAAATGGACAAGAGAGCTTTTTATGTAGTTATATTTTAATAGTGTACAAAACGGGAATATTTGTTTTATTTTTACACAAGAGTCTTTTTACAACATGCTAAGAAGAAGTAAAAAATAAAAGTGGAGCCAGTGCTGTCAGTTTTAGTTTCCCCTCACCAATTTTGAATGTAGGTAGGTATATTTTGACTTAATTTTATCAAGATCACGTAACGTCGCCTTTATTCACTGGAACTCAGAATTGGCAAGTGAAACACATAGAAGGAACTAATGGAAAATTCACTAGCGCCAACTCCTAAAAGAAATCACTATGCGGCTGACAGAGCAAGTTCTTAGCTAACCTAAATAGTTCCTCCCATCTGCGGAATGCTGGGTTGGGTTATTCAACATAAATTCTCCACTGGAGGTACACGGTGGAGGGTTGTTGGTAGAAGACATGAACTCATGAGTGTA
>NW_007381802.1:3859-10956 GCF_000475195.1 Diaphorina citri | reverse complement strand
TTTGTATTTAGAATGTGGACAATGGACATGTTGGTATACCTGTTGTATCTTCTTCCGCTGCTGTTTACCTCTTCTTTGCTTTCGGCGATGAGTGTCTCTGTCCGGTCCATGATAAAGTAAGTAATTAATTAATTAAATCTATTAATAATTTTACACCTGTGTAGGCATCATATTGATAAAATTATTTAGAATGTACATCACTTTCTGAATCGGTGTTCAACAAATTCTTGAAATTCTTAAGCGAGCATTTTAAGATGTTACAATTCTATTTTTTAACGAGACTGTATGTTCTGCGTGGATTTATTAGGTAATGATCTAGGTATTTAAGTTCTTGTTTTTATGCTTTATTAATTTAGGTACTGTTTACTGAGTACCTAGAGATAGAGCGATCAGTGTGTGAAATGTGAAATGTGAATGAGTGAATGGATCTCGTTCTTATAATATAAGATTAATTTAGGTACTGTTTACCTACTGAGTACTTTTACTTTCCATTATACTTTATAGCATAAAAATTTCATCGTTAGAAAATTCTCCACTGTGTAACCCACAAATTATTTAGAATGTACATCACTTTCTGAATCGGTGTTCAACAAATTCTTGAAATTCTTAAGCGAGCATTTTAAGATGTTACAATTCCATTTTTTAATGAGACTGTATGTTCTGCGTGGATTTATTAGGTAATGATCTATTTAAGTTCTTGTTTTTATGCTTTATTAATTTAGGTACTGTTTACTGAGTACTTTTCCTTTCCATTATACTTTATAGCATAAAAATTTCATCGTTAGAAAATTCTCCACTGTGTAACCCACCACTATTGGCCAATGAAATAATATATTGTCCTCAGGAGCTAAAATATTTGGGGCATCAGGCAGTTTGACATGTAACCCACCACTATTGGCCAATGAAATAATATATTGTCCTCAGGAGCTAAAATATTTGGGGCATCAGGCAGTTTGACATTTTTTTTTCTGACTTTGACAACCTTTTTGGAATTTGTGAGAGAATCTAGACGTTTTATGTCAGAAAAACTGGAAGCTGTTTCAGCGAAAGCGTTATACTGTTTTTGTTATATTCTGCAGATATTATATTTGGGATCTAGTTGGTTAGGCACATCATCATAATATCTTCTGATGAAGTTTTTGCACATCAAACTGTTTAACCTTTCAGGTGAGTCCAAATAACTTCCCAAGTTGAATCCAGACTGCTGATAGTAGTGTTGGAAACTGCAGGAGAAATTATTTGAAGCATTAGACATTCAGATTGGTTCTATTTTCCCCCCTTGAAAATAGGTCAAAAAGTAAAAAAAATATCAAAATCAGAGAGCCAACTGCCACCATTAGTTTGCCCCAAAAAGATATTCATTTGGTTTTGCATAACACTATCAAAACGATTATTTGAGGAAAATATAACAACTAAATAAAACTGAGTACATTCATTTATTATATATTTATTTGGGATCTAGTTGGTTAGGCACGTCATCATAATATCTTCTGATGAAGTTTTTGCACATCAAACTGTTTAACCTTTCAGGTGAGTCCAAGTAACTTCCCAAGTTGAATCCAGACTGCTGATAGTAGTGATGGAAACTGCAGGAGAAATTATTTGAAGCATTAGACTTTCAGATTGGTTCTATTTTCCCCCCTTGAAAATAGGTCAAAAAGTAAAAAAATATCAAAATCAGAGAGCCAACTGCCACCATTAGTTTGCCCCCCAAAGATATTAATTTGGTTTTGCATAACACTATCAAAAACATTATTTGAGGAAAATATAACATCTAAATAAAACTGAGTACATTCATTTATTATATATTTATTTTTATTAATAATAATAAAAAAGAGCTTATTAAAACACTCACTGACATTTAATTAAAATGTATAATAATACAGAAATATATAAATATTTAATAACAATTATTTTAAAAATAATCAACAATTAAATATTTTTTTGCATACTGTGACAGAAGGAATGAAAGGAAATACACAAATCGGATCGTTGTTTTCTTGCCATGTTGCCAGATTTCTTGTTGATTGCGACGTTGCCGGAGATTACTTCTGGTCGGATTTACTCCAAGACCATGGAGGCCGAATTCATTGGACGCTACACCGGCTTTCTATTTGAGTTTTCAGTTCGTTCAGTTGATTTTCCATTGTGTTCCTAAACCCTGTGGAAATGGAGACAAGAGAGGCTATGTTAGAAATTGTGAATTAGTATTTTGAAATTTATCAAGTGAAGTTAAAAAAATGTAGGTAATATCTGACTAGAGTTTCTAATTTGAAAGTTGTTTTATAGATGTATCATTTTCCAAGTTTATGTATTCTTTGCGGTAATATAAAAAAGGTATTTCAATCGAAAAAAATCTACATAAATTTTTTAATGACCCTCCACTAATCACAAATTATTCGACAAAGAATTAATGTGATGAAGCTAGAAAACAAAAGAAAAAAAAAAAATGCCATGAGTACAGTCTAAAATAAAATTACCAAACCCTCCAAACACAAGCGACCATTAGAAACTTTTATCACCAAGAGACATAATTACTTTAAAATATTTTACAGTTTGCCAACAATCTATTTTCAACTAATGGCAACTAATTTCAAACTGAGAAACTAAAGTTTAGAAAAAAAAACTCTAAATAATGTGTTATGTATGTACAGTTGTTTTGAAAACAAACTACCAGTCTAATAAATCAAAATTAAAATACAACTCTTTTCAAATAAAACGGAAAAAAGTGTAAACGATATGCATGGTTTGATGAAAAATACAAAATGGGGGTATCCCAAACATGAAAAAAGTTGTAATTCAATCCGTTTTGAAAAAAGAGAACTAATTTTATTTATTGCTTCAAAACAAAATAATCTAATTTTTACTGCAAATAGCTTGGGACTAACTTTCCTCTCAAATGCAATACGAGAGGATATATTGACAAACAACTAAATCAAAATAACACTATAGCGAAATGCAATATTGTTCACAATTACTTTTCCATCCGTGTGTGAAGAGATTAGAGAAGTTTTATAGCTGTTGGGGGTGTATTATTGTCTAAAGTTTTAAAATTTAGTGGTGGGTGGGTGGGTATCTAATATCGTGGGGGGAGAGGGTCTATTGCATGGAGCAATTGTTTTCGATCTGAGTTTTGACCTCGGTAATTTGAGTTTCGATCGTGTTCTTGAATTCTGGAAAAGAACAGAAAAGAGAGAGGCGAAGAAGAAAAGAGTTAAAGAAGACAGAAGAGAAAAATAGACAGACACAGATTTAGACAGAGTCCGAAAGAGAGATAGCGTGAAAATAAAAGAATACATAAAATCTGTATTAGAGGGTAGAGTAGAAAATATAGACAAAACAATTGAAGATATAGCAGAAGTTGTGTTAAAAGGGTTCCGTGAAATGTATGTAAGTTTCTATTTTCAAAGGGGTCCTCGAAGAGCTAATCAATAAAATAATAGAACTGTTATTCTCACGAGACTAAGGATATCCCAAAGTTGATACAGAAAGTCCAAAAAAGCACCAGGAATCGAACCCAGTAAAATTAATTACTTTTTTCAAGTGCAAGAAGAGATAAACAGAGCTGAAAGAGAGAATGAAAGAAGTGTTAGAAACTGTGTTGGAAATAGAAAATATAATAAATTATTATTTAACCTAATTGATAAAAGTGCTGTTAGAAGAAAAAGTGTGAATAAAGATAGAGGGGAAACAGATGAAAGTATGGATAACATAGACGAAAATATAAACAAGGTGAAAAGGAGAAGTGAAGGGATGGAAATTAAAAGAAAAAGAAAGAAAAAGAAGAAGACTAAGAAGAATAAGAAAAAAATACATGAAAAAAGAACAGACACGAGAGAAAATAACGAAATAGATAGACAAGGTTGAAAAGAAAACAAAAGTTGAAAAGGAGAGCGTGAAAAACGAACGGGTAATTAAAGAGAAATATAGAATTAAAGAGAAACGAAATAAAAAGATAGAAAAAAAAAGTTGGACAGCTGAAAGGTTGCACTTAAAAAATAATTATAGAAATAAAATGAATGAAAAAGAAGAAGATTTTTTGTTAGACAGGGGAAAAGAAGTTAACGGAATCAAATGATAATTACCAGCTTGTAAATGGAACAAAATGAAAAAGCAAAGAAATATATAGAGACAGATGAAGAAGAAAAAGAAAACGACGAAAGAAGAGAAAGGAAGAGAGTTGGTGAGGGATGGGTAAATGTTTGTTCAAGAAGTGTGCAAAAAAAGAGAGAAAATGTTTAAATGTAAAAACAATATTGAAAAAAGTACAACAAAATGCGAATGAAAAAGGGTGTCAGAAAAGACACAAAAAGGAGAAGATGTAAAAGAGAGAAGAAATATAGGAAAGGAAGAATCAAAGAGAGCAAGACGAAAAGAAAACAAGAAAAGGAAGAAGGAAGGAAAGAACAAGAGGAAAGAGAGAGAGGAGAAGGGAAAATTCAAATTAAGTCAAATTTTAAGGGATTTTTTTCGGCTAACCGAGTCCTTATTTACCTCTAATAATATTGTCCAACAAAGTTTGCAATAGTTATTAGTTAATTAGTTATTATTAATACTAACCCTAAATGTAGGATGTTGCCTGATTTTGAAATCCCCTAAGTAATTAAACGGCTAAAAATGGCGGCTCGGAAAAATGTCCCTAGATAAATATTTGCGTGACTCTTCTTCCCTGAATACTTGCAAGACTCATCTTCCAGTCGCGCTACTCATTTTCTTATTGCGCTATCCACTTCCTAGTCGCGCTATCTAGTTCCTAGTTTGCGCTACTCACTTGCTAATTCGACTCGGTAGACCCTATATTCACTTACAAAGTATTTAAGTATTTACATATACTTATAGGAAACACGATGAGATATATGAAGAAACTAAATAAACCTTATTATTATTACTTCCTATTGACACAATTGAGGCCCGGGGCTATCCGAATCTTAGAAATAGGTAGATATTTTGATATTGAAATAAAAAAAGCCCCGGCTAACACAAACAGTATCCATGGCTTATCTCATCCTATTCGCGCTCACTTCTTAGCTGAAGCTATTCTTTTTTCTATAGTCGCGCTACTCACTTGTAAATTCGTCCTGGTCGGCTTCCCCTCGGCTTCCTCGGCCAATTCCTCAGGCGTCTTCTTCTTCCTCATCAGAGGTTCTCAGGTTCCTAAGGTTCCGGCTCTTGGATCCTCCTTCCTTCTTCTTGATGTTTACTGTGGAACAGAAGATAAAAGTTAGGATAAGGAGTGTTAGGCGCGTTTCCGCACTTGAGGTAACACGTCGCAAGTAGCAAGTCGCAAGATGCCTACTGCTTTACGTCTGAATCTTGTTCAAAGAAACATGAACTTTCACATTGAAGTAACAACCTAAACAACATGTGACAATAAATGAAACTGCGAGGTTAATCAAAAAATATTTTTTCCCACAAACAATCACAAGTACAACTAACAAACTCAGACTGGTGGTGTTGAAGTAAACTACCTGTACTTCCAGAGGTTCAAGTAGCAACATGTATCCTCAGTGAGGAAGGTTTCATTTGAAATAAATGGTTCTGGTCCTTTGAAGAATCATGCTTACGTAGCATCTTGCGACTTGCTACTTGCCGACGTGTTACCTCAGTGTGAAGAGCCTGCCCTTAGAAAATAGGGAACAGGAGAGAGAGAGAGAGAGAGAGAGAGAGAGAGAGGAGAGAGGAAGATAGAGAGAGAGAGAGAGGAGAGAGAGAGAGAGAAGAGAGAGAGAAAGAGATTTTTTTTAAGAGTCTGATAGTAGGAACCTGTTGTCCCGCTCCCACAAAATTTTCAAAATGGTCCAGTTTTGAAACAAAGGTGTCTTTTCGTCCGGAAGCGGATAAAGAAAGGAAGGAACAGGATGGAGAAAACCAGCCTTTCCGAGATGAACCATATCCGTTTCAGGATGAAATTTCCACCGGTGTATTGGCGAGAGTTTTAGAAAATGTTAGAGTGAAAGCTCGAAGAATAAAGGCGCTATCACTCTGAGGTGACTGAGACAATAATAAATATGCTGCAGTAAAACATTGCTGCACTGCTACAAGGCCAACATGTAGCATATGTCAACATGTACAAATAAAATAAAAATGGCATGATAAAATCAATCAATGCCGCTCCAGAAACTGCCCATGTTTTGGATTCTTAACACTTTGGAAATGAAGTAATGTAAATAAATATTATTCAGAAAAGCTTCAAAGTATATAAAATAAAAAACCGCCACCCCAGTTGTAAGAATAAATTTCATTAATACATACTACAAGTATCCAGATATAAAAATTAAAAGCCCCCACATCCCAATGGAGCAGTTGCAGTTGGGTAATAAATTATGAATAAAAGGTCGATTCCTACGTTCAAAAAGTTGTGTAAAAATCCAAATCTAAGTCAAAACTCCGAAAAAGTAACTTTAAAAAGTCGAAAATTTAATTTTTATTGCCGTTCTAATTAAAAAGTTCAAAGAGTTGTGACGTCAGACTTAACGTCAAATGCGCAGAAAACGCTTGCGCACAAACAAACCGAAGCGGGAGTCATGAATTGATGAAAGTCATCGCCTACGGGAGCATATGCCAGTGACGTCAAACTTTACCGATTTACCGGTATTATTTTAATCGCTTATCTCGGTAATCAGAAGTCGTAGAAGAAAAAGAAAAAATCCGATTGGTCCCATTTTTCCTGCTCTATGACTTTGAAACATCACACAGGTAACGCGCACTGATCTATTTGAGAGAAGTAATGGAATGTAAGTTTGATGATTACAAGAAATAAAAATGTTTCCATCTGTGAAGCATTAAAATAAAAAAAACATAATACGACTGTAAGAGCGTTTCCAATGGGGAGGAACAAAAAAGTCAATCCAGAAAATTAAAAAGAAAGAATGAAATAAATAAAATGATCCCTAAATAAAATAAAAATACACATAAAAAGCAATAATCATCAGAGTTTGTAAACATGTGCCCTCTTTCGGGCGCCAATTGGGTACAAACAAGGGATATCCACTATCGAAATAGTGAACATCCCCTATTCGAAATTATGTACATTATTGGAGGACCACGGAGGAAAAACGTCAAAATGAACAGTCAAAATGCGGACAAATACATCCCAT
>NW_007381802.1:0-2209 GCF_000475195.1 Diaphorina citri | reverse complement strand
ATTCTCGTTATGTGAGTTTCTTGTCACCCAAACGGCACCGATGAATGAATTTATAAACATGTTTCAAACAAGGGAAAAAAAATAATTGATCACAGGCAACACTGCAAATACTTAGCTGAACCGAAAACAGTACAGAAATAATCACTTAAGACAACAAAGAAAATCTATCCCAACCCTACAAAAATAGTTCAAGAGCTCAAGACAAAACATATATTACTGAATGAGGGGAAAACGAGAAAGTAGACAAAGATATAAGAAAAGATCAAAATGACCAAAAAGGAAGACCAAAACAAGATGCCAAAAAGATAAATATCTTCTTGAGAAAAAACTGAAGAAGCAATTGAGAAAGCACAAAACCAAATCGGATAAATTGAAATTGATATAAAGGTGTTCATTCGTGTTATCGATAATTCTCGGAACACTAAGCAAAACTTCCATTGAAAATTTCCCAATAACATCAACATCAACCCAAGTAAATTACCCAAAGCGATTAAAACTTTCAAAGTTCCGAGAAAAAAATGGCTGAAGAAGAAATAATTTGGTGAGTGCTGAAAAAGCTGAAATACAATTTTATTAAGTACAGGACGAAGGATATTATTCTGGTAATTGAAGAGAGAGAGAGAGAGAGAGAGAGAGAGAGAGAGAGAGAGAGAGAGAGAGAGAAAGAAAGAGAGAGAAGGATATTTCAATGGAGGAAAGTAGAAGAGCACTCCTTAAACCGAAAGGTAATTTTCATAAATACTAAAATCCGATCACTTGAGTTCAATTGCTTTTTTTCCCCGTTTTTTCAATTAGGGTCCTTGCTGCCTCTCTTTCTCGATCTAGTATTTTCATTTTTATCTTTTTATCCTTTAAGTAGCTTAACATCTTTATTTTTATTCCCAACATCTAGTCCTCTTTCCTCTTTCGTTCTTCAAGGTTTGTGTATTTTCTACTTCTCTTGGTTCTCTTGTTATTCTGTCTTCATCACCATCTTTTGTTTGGAGCTCTTGGTTTTCTTATTCTTCTACTACTTGTCCTTCTTCTCCTCCTCCTTCTTCCTCTGTTATTATTATTTTTCTTCTAAATTTTTGTATTCTTTCCCCTACTTCATATTTTTCCTTTCAGAATTATGCTTTTAGAATTTTTTGGGTGTGTTTATTTTGCTCCTTTTTTTGTCGACTAATTCATTTCGGCTTTTGTTTATCTTATTTATTCGCGTTCATCCTTCTAGTGTTTTCCACGGTTTTTTCGACTTTTCTTGAAGTCTTCTGTCCTAATAGTGACAGCTTCTTTAGATCCATTTTGCTCTTTTACGATCTAGATTTCTAGAACAATATTTTTCAGTTTCTGCTAAGTGTAATGTTTTTATCAATTTTACAAAAATCAACACCTTAAATTTCCTTGCATGTATCTATCTATACCTTTATCTATCTATTTTAAGTATTTTATTTTTATTAAATTATTATTTTTTATTGTTTTTTTTTTATTACCAAAAAAGACCGTTTTGCCCCAAGGCTGGGGCAAAATGGTCCTATACCATATACATGCAAAACACCTTGGGACAGAATGGAACCCCGAGCACTATGCTCCCATGTTACATTCTGCCCCAGACCATGAAAAAACCATTTTGCCCCAAATCGTCATTTCTGGAAAATCATTTCACAAGTTTTATAAAATATTGAAAATTATAGAATTCACTCGTTGATTATAAAATTCAAACCTGTTACCTTCGATATAAATTGTAAAATATTAATAAACTATTAAAATAGTATTACCTACTGACAGTGTTTTGAAAATCATGTGAAAATTGCATCAAGCACTCGTGAAATCGAAAAAAACCTCTGTACTCTTCGAAAACAAAAGATAGCATAATCAACCACGGATCACAACAAAGATAACATTTGCAGGAATAGTTCCTAGTCCATCCAAGAGAGCTCAGCACTTCCTAGCTTCTAAAAAGGGCGGGTGATCGTTTTGCCCCGTGTTCCCCTACCTATAAAGAACACAGGAGTGAAATAGGGTTGGGGGGAAAAGTTAAAAATGAAGACAAAAAGCAGCGACAAATGAACGAAAAGGACACATGAAAAAAGTAAAAAGGTCTGATGAAGAGAAGAGGAGGAAGAAGGGTAAGAGAAGAACAAAAATGTGAGAAAAAGAGAACAAAAATAACTGAGAGAGAGAGAAGAAGAGGGAGAAAGTTGTGGAGGAATAAGAGAAGAATAGAGAG
>NW_007381801.1:0-10960 GCF_000475195.1 Diaphorina citri | reverse complement strand
TGGTCAAGAGCACTCACTCTCAACCCCGAGGTGCTGGGTACGAAGCCCGGCCAGGGCGAAAATTTTCTAACCAAACTATTCGTTCTTGGACAGGCAAACAGGCATGGATGAAAAAGTGTGTCCACACAAAGTCGACCGGCTGTAGATGGACATAGGATCTATGGCGAATGAACCGTTCACACTGCCTCGACAACATATATTCACCTCGTCGATAGACGACTGGTCGACTATGTTTGGACAGTGGCAGGAAGAATGTGCCTTGAAATATTGGGAACCCGCAACCTTCCGATTACTTGACGCTACTTGAGTGGTCAAGAGCACTGACTCTCAACCCGGAGGTGCTGGGTTCAAATTCCGGCCAGGGCGAAAATTTTCTAACCAAACTTTTCCGTCCTTGGACAGGCATGGATGTAAAAGTGTGTCCACGACATCGACTGAACCGTCCACACTCCGTCGACAACATAGAGTCACCTCGTGAATCGACTATGTTTGGACACACCTTAAAAGAATGTGCCCTCTAATAATGCGAATCCGCGACCTTCCGATTACCCGGCGAGTACTTACCACATCGCAGGTACCCTCATTGATGCTACATCTGGTGATGCGGGCTCGGTTCTGGACTCTGTTTACCCAAGCTGCCACCACGGACTCGTTGGCCCAATTCACCCTACTCAGCACTGGCTCTCTGCAAAGTAAACCTTCAAAGTAAACCTTCTTTATCCTATTAGGATAGGACTGAAAACTCCCTTTACCCCTAATGTTTATCCTGTTGGGATAGGACTGAAAAGGACTTTTGGCTGTTGTCAAATAGAGTACCTCGACCTATTTACCTACTTGTGTTAGAGTTAGAGCTTTTATCACTACGATATTGACAAAATTAAATTTTGGGAATAGGTAATTTCCCTTTGTACCTCGTGTCAAGCTACATTTTGGTATCAAACTATCCCTTGAAGTGACACAAAAGCGGTACCGAGGCAGGTATAATCTAAAAAAAAAAAAACAGAACTATGCTGGGATTGAACCCATGCCCTCCTGTTTACCAGGCGAGCTTGGTATGAAGACCACGAGTAAAGCCAGCCACTCATTATCAGATAGACCTGACAGGTGGACCTTTTCAGCCGTATTTGTCGGGTTATCTGATAGTGTGTGTGTGCTCATCAGGTATCAGGTAGACCTGATCAGGTGTACCTATCAGGTCTACATGATTATTGGCTGGCCTAATACTAACCTGAGATCAGTGGGGGCTGGTAGGTTGGTGGTTTCCTTCATCTCAGTGTCGATTCGACTCAGATCTACCACATTGAGACTAGCCACTGGATTCACCCTGCCTGGCTTGGGATACCTGAGAAATCAAAAAAAAAAGGGGATAAATTTTATAAAAAAAAAAAAAAAAAAAAAAAAAAAAAAAAAAAAAAATATCAACAATCGGCGAAGATCAGGGATTATTCCTATTCTTCCGTATTATTATTATTTCACAAAAAAGTTCACTCCTCTCTGGATTTTAGCTTTCGGTGCTAGTTACTAAAACTTTGCAGAGAGGCTACGTTTCGAACTCTGTTCGGCCGCATTTCAATGTCAAAGTTTTGAAAAAAAGCTCGAATATGTTCACCTTTTCTCTGGATTCGAGCTTTCCAGCGAAGTCCTTCAAACTTTGCAGAGAAGTTCGTTTTATAAAAAGTGCCTTCGGGCCAGGTTTCTTTCTCGGGAATCGAACCCGCGACCATCGTACCAAACGGACATTGTCCGAACTTACCTGGTAACATTAATCTGGTCATAAATCTCCACAGTGCCAAGTCTCCTATAGCCGGCATATTTGAGCGTGTTGCCTTTGAGAGCTGAATTTCTGCCGTCGATGTAGGCTACCACGATGTCCTTGTTATCCGCTAGATACAGGTTCCAATCCACCGAGAATCTTTCCGTCACTTGGAATGAACTTGGACCTCCGTACCTGTGAGACGAGTAGAACATTTATCAAAATAAAATTATTAATTAGGTACCTATTTGTGGATTTTAATACCTGAGGCATTTTTCGGAACTAGTGAACACCGAAGTAGAGAGCCTCTTCAGAACTTTTGTGGGTATCACAGCATTACTGAGTGCCTATTTTTCCTAATTACCACTGCAATGGTCGCTACTCGATTTAAGCGGCTAACAATGGTCGCCACTTGATTTGTCTTCATAAGGCAGCGTGTACTCCGAATTCCAAACACAGAGCCGAAAAAGCTTCTACCGCGACGGGAATCGAACCCGGGGACCTCCGGGGTACAAGCCTACAGAGATGCCCACTCGGGCACAGAGGTTGTTTCATGAGACAGCCAATACTTCTGAGAAGGAGAGAAAATTTGTATTTTTCATTATTTTTTAGTCGACCTGTTTACTCAAACAGAACGACTTAGGATATGTGTGTTATTATTTTTTGGATCCTTGTTATCCGCTAGATACAGGTTCCAATCCACCGAGAATCTTTCCGTCACTTGGAATGAACTTGGACCTCCGTACCTGTGAGACGGGTAGAACATTTATCAAAATAAAATTATTAAATTAGGTACCTATTTGTGGATTTTAATACCTGAGGCATTTTTTGGAACTAGTAAACACCGAAGCAGAGAGCCTCTTCATAACTTTTGTGGGTATTACAGCATTACTGAGTGCCTCTTTTTCCTATTTACCACTGCAATGGTCGCTACTCGATTTAAGCGGCCAACAATGGTCGCCACTTGATTTGTCTTCATAAGGCTGAGTGTACTCCGAATTCCAAACACAGAGCCGAAAAAGCTTTTACCGCGAAGGGAATCGAACCCGGGG
This sequence comes from Diaphorina citri, assembly GCF_000475195.1. Classification (NCBI taxonomy): domain Eukaryota; kingdom Metazoa; phylum Arthropoda; class Insecta; order Hemiptera; family Psyllidae; genus Diaphorina; species Diaphorina citri. The sequence goes on along the minus strand of NW_007381801.1, from coordinate 8,155 downwards.
ACCTCCAGAGTACAAGCCTACAGAGATGCCCACTCGGGCACAGAGGTTGCTCCATGAGATAGCCAATACTTCTGAGAAGGAGAGAAAATTTGTATTTTTCATTATTTTTTAGTCGACCTGTTTACTCAAACAGAACGAATGGTCATAATGACGGTTCTATTGTCATCAAATGAGGCGTAGGCGAGGTTGTTACCCGAAGGTGAAAACCATAGGGCGGAGCTAGAACTTAGGACTTCCTCTGTAAACATATCATGAAAAGGGGAGGAGCTTATTAATTGGGACGTAGACATTAACAGGAGGTGTAGCTTAGTACTAGCATGCCTTATGACGTAGACGTAACTTGGTGCGCGGTCACAACGGCGACCATAGACCATCGACCTTCGCACCAGGGTGTCCACAACGGAGCCTAGAACTTCCTACGTATTTAGATACACTTGAAAATTTTGAGGTTATGGTCATAATGACGGTTCTATTGTCATCAAATGAGGCGTAGGCGAGGTTGTTACCCGAAGGTGAAAACCATAGGGCGGAGCTAGAACTCAGGACTTCCTCTGTAACATATCATGGAAAAGGGAGGAGCTTATTAATTGGGACGTAGACATTAACAGGAGGTGTGGCTTAGTACTAGCATGCCTTATCACGTAGACGTAACTTGGTGCGCGGTCACAACGGCGACCATAGACCATCGACCTTCGCACCAGGGTGTCCACAACCGAGCCTGGAACTTCCTGCGTATTTAGATACGCTTGAAAATTTTGAGGTTAGAATGTTGTCAAAATTGTATAAAAAAACCACTGCAGAAATAATATTAGGATCAATTTCTTGATTTCCTGCGAGGGTCATCCCAGTTCCAAACCATGTTCAAGATTCAGTTGAGGACGCTTCTAGTCATTAGCATGGTGTGTTTATTTTCTCTTGGGTCGGTACTAGGCTGTGGTCGATGGTCGGTTCTCTGACACCTACTTACCCTCATAGACCCAGTCCGGGATTCCGGTGTACACGGAATTGATGCGTCCCGTGTTGGTCAGTTGATAGTCCTTGTTATCCTCCACTGATTTCCGATAGTAGATGTTATTGGTGAACACGTACGCGAACCCATTACCTACTGGTGACCACACTACTGTTTGTATAACCAGGGGGATGCCGTCTGGAGACACGATGGGATGCAACTCTCTGGAGAAGGAAATAAATAATATTAGTTTGTGGGCCTTGAGTTATGATTTATTTGAGGACCTTAGGTCGAAATGTAATGTCGATAAAAGTGAACACTTTTTGAGTTTTTCAAAAAAATGTAAGGTAATCATTTCTGATATGCAAAGTACATTATTTCAAAGAAGGGTACCAATTACCTACTTGCCTAACCCTTTCTTTTTAGTCGCATAATAAAGAACACAGAATAACTGATGAATCTCATTACTGCTTGAAAATTGGTTATTTTATTGTCACGCTACACTTGTGTGTAGGTAATGATCAGGGAAGTTCAGAATATGGCACTTATTTTTCCAGAATATGGCACTAAAAAACATGGCAATATGGCACTTATATGATGAATCTCATTACTGCTTGAAAATTGGTTATTTCATTGTCACGCTACACTTGTGTGTAATGATCAGAGAAGTTCAGAATATGGCACTTATTTTTCCAGAATATGGCACTAAAAAACATGGCAATATGGCACTTATTTTGGGAAAATATGGCATTTATATTTGTCCAAAACATGGCAAAATAAGCATTTTTTTCAAGAATCAGAGGCAACTATTTTACATTTTTCCTTGAAACGTATCCGTATACCCATAATCAGAAAGGTATCTTGAGTGTCAATGTCAATGCAATCAACCGAAGGTGTATTGGCATCACTTTGGTTCTTCAAAGTGCCAGATATTGGCTGCACTTTTTTACAATCACGATATTTGCATGTACATATTGTATATTTCTCATATTGCTTCCTCACAAGGATTTGGACTGCGCACTACAAACTACAAGCCTAGGTAACTAAATAAGGAGTTTTAATTGTTGTTGTTTTAGTGGCTTTAGCTTTCGCCGAATGGTAATGGCAGAATAAAGGAATGATATCTTTTTGCATCCGCCAAACACCGGTGTTTTGTAGGAATTTTAACTGTGATAACTGATAAAGCATACCTAACATACCTTAAATGCTTGTCACACCTTATAGAATATTAATGAAGGTACTAATTTAAATTTAGAGTATATTTTTATGTCAAATCTAGGAGTCGAACCCAGGTTTCATTCACCCCGACAATGTACAGGATAACTTACTGAGTTTCGATGTTGATGGCTACGTAGGATGCGAAGAATGAATATCTGTACAACTGAAACCAAATAAACCAAATATTATTGTTAGAAGACCAATTTAAAAGTAAACCAAATATTATTGTTAGAAGAGGGAGGAAAGAAGGAAATGAATGTAGGGAGGGAGGAGAGAGAGAGAGAGAGAGAGGAGGGAGGAAGCGAGAAAGAGAGAGAAAGAGGGAGGGAGATAGAAAGAAAAAAAAAAAAGAGTCAGAACTGTATTAATAGCACAAACTAAATTATTCTTGAAGGTTGACGAAGATTTTACCTTGACATTTTAACATAGGTTTCTCAGATTGAAAACAGAAATGTAATAAAAAGTAGAAAGAAGAGGACAAATAAAATTTTATAATAGAAATAACTCGGGGTGGGTGTAATAAACATTTAAGGGAGGAGGGGAGAACAATAAAGGTAAATGATACCATAGAAAGAAGGAAGGAAAAGAACAAAATGCACGCGATTTTTTTGTGCTACACAAAATTGGTTCCCACACACCCAAGAAACCCAGTTTTTCTGCTCCGTTTAACCCATAAAGTTTTTCTTGGCATTCCTGCCTGGTCATCCAGGTCTATGAACGTCAAATGATCCCAACTATCCACGGGGGTCGAACCATCGGACTCTTGATTGTGAGACAGAATGAGGAGCATTTTCTTTCCGTCCGAAGAGAAGCGAAGATGATCGAACGGTTCGAACCAGCCCCGGTCTAAATCACGCGAGAATACCTGGGGGGAGAGATTCGTTTTGTTAATAACACTCATTAAATCCCATTCACACTTGTTGTTCTAAAAAAGTTTAAAAAAAAGAAGTTGGTTCACAACGATTTCAATTAACCCGCAAAGTTCATTTTCATCAAAAGTTGGTTTACTCTTGAATATCTTACAAAGTTATAAAGGTGTGTCTATAGTCGACCGGCCCTCGATCGACGAGGAAAATCTATGTTACCGAGGCAGTGTGGACGTGTCAGTCGACATCAATTGATGGCCGGTCGACCATGTGGGGACACACTTTAAGAGGCCTAAATAAAAATGGAGACGGCACAAAAGGGATCTAATGGAAAATCTATGTTACCGAGGCAGTGTGGACGTGTCAGTCGACATCAATTGATGGCCGGTCGACCATGTGGGGACACACTTTAAGAGGTCTAAATAAAAATGGAGACGGCACAAAAGGGATCTAATAAAGACCGACTATATTTAATAACGAAGTTGGTTCACAACGATTTCAATTAACCCGCAAAGTTCATTTTCATCAAAAGTTGGTTTACTCTTGAATATCTTACAAAGTTATAAAAGTGTGTCCATAGTCGACCGGCCCTCGATCGACGAGGAAAATCTATGATACCGAGGCAGTGTGGACGTGTCAGTCGACATCAATTGATGGCCGGTCGAACATGTGGGGACACACTTTAAGAGGTCTAAATAAAAATGGAGACGGCACAAAAGGGATCTAACAAAGACCGACTATATTTAATAACAAAGCTCTCGTTTACCTTATGATAAGAGTGAGCAATCATGAGGTATTTCTTATCCGCTGATAAGTGATAGTCAAACGCATCCGCCACAATCTGAAAAGCAAAAGAAAATTAATAAGTAGGATAATAATCAATAAAATTATTAAATAAATAAAAACTTCCTTAAATGCAAAACACTTTTTGCCTAAACAGTTTTCAATTTTAATTCAAAGTTCAAACAAGTTTTTATAAATATTTAAGGAGCCAGCCTAATTACCAGTTAGCTTGGAAGGTAGCCAGCCTGCCTTGTAAGCGTTAGGTCGTGGGTTCGGATTCCCGCCCGGGGCAAACTTTATCCTAACACAGAAATGTTAGGTCCGTACTTAGAACGGCTGGCTTTTTCCTTTCTTTTTTCGAATTACATGTATTTCGGTAATATCTACCTCTGTTAGTGTTTTTTCCTTCTATCAAACTTAAAAAAAGGTCATATTAAAAATATTAAAATACAGACTTTTTGTACGGCGTACGGCCTTAAACTCAGAGGACAAAACTTCTATCAAACTTAAAAAAAGGTCATATTAAAAATATTAAAATACAGACTTTTTGTACGGCGTACGGCCTTAAACTCAGAGGACAAATACACCCATAAGGGGATGTTTACTTACGGTAAGCCCATTGTAAGAGGTAGTATTGAATCCTATAATCTCTTGAGTAAGGGTGTCAGCTCTGAACAGGACAATATTGCCAAATGCATCCTTCATTAGGATCTCATTATCTGGGCAGGGACAAAAGAGGAAATTCTACTAAATTTTCAAGGAAAAGTACATTTGAATGGGGCAAATTGGAGCATGTTATTTATGAATGAACTGATGATTTTTGAACTGATAGAAAAGTACATTTGAATGGGGCAAATTGGAGCATGTTATTTATGAATGAACTGATGATTTTTGAACTGATAATGAACTGATAACTACCTGATGAACTGATAACTACCCATTGCCTACGAAATTACCTACAATTTTGTGCAGGGTTTATACGCTTTTCCATTTTCTTTAAATTTTCACGATTTTCCCTGACTTTATGGCCGGTTTTCAGTTTCTTTGAGTTTTCCAGCTCGCGTATAAACCCTGTTATGGGAAAACTTTGAACTACATCTTTCTGGCCATCCATGAGCTCACGTGACGTGATAGTAGTGTATTTTTACTTTAAACAAAAGGTCCTTACCAACAAAACCAAACAAATTCTGTATTAAATACATAAGACCTTTAAGTTTTACTTTTTACACTAAACATCGTCCCGCGAATTTACCTTTTACTTCGGGCCCTGGCCGATTTTAATATTCAACCTCTACTCTACCGAAAGTTATTACAAGGAAAACACGAACTTTTCATACGTACAAAATACAAAGGGTATGTACATAGTACATACGGTTAAAGCGAAGCAAAGCGAAGAGGAAGGAGAAGATAGGAAGCAGTGAGGAAGAGGAAGAAGAGAAACAGCAAAGATGAAGAGCAAGAGATGAGAAAGGAATGTGGAGACAAGATGTGAAAAGGGGAGAGGAAGAAATGAGGCAGAAGGACGGGACAGAGTGAGGTGTAAAATTCAAAGGAAAAGAGAGAAAAACACAAAAGAGAGATGTAGAGGGGGAAAGAGTAAAGAAGGGAGGGATAAAGTTTGGTGAAAAAGCAAGAGGAGAGGGAGGGGAGAGAGGAATAACTACCGAAAGTTATTACAAGGAAAACACGAACTTTTCATACGTACAAAATACAAAGGGTATGTACATAGTACATACCTTAAAGCGAAGCAAAGCGAAGAGGAAGGAGAAGATAGGAAGCAGTGAGGAAGAGGAAGACGAGGAACAGCAAAGATGAAGAGATGAGAAAGGAATGTGGAGACAAGATGTGAAAAGGGGAGAGGAAGAAATGAGGCAGAAGGACGGGACTGAGTGAGGTGAAAAATTCAAAGGAGAAGAGAGAAAAACACAAAAGAGAGAGGTAGAGGGGGAAAGAGTAAAGAAGAGAGGGATAAAGTTTGGTGAAAAAGCAAGAGGAGAGAGAGGGGAGAGAGGAATAGTTTTATAAATTTTTTTTTTTTTTTTTTTTTTTTTTTTACTAAATTACCTAGTTTCTAGATCAGATTAGATTCTATTAATGTAAAATGGATGTAGCCGTAAAATTATGTAAAAAAAAGTTCGAGGTAAAAATAGATACATATGTACAATATCAGGCACACAAAAACTTCTTTCGAAACACAGTAGAACCTCGATTATATCAACTAATTGGGACCGAGGGTAGTTGATATATTATTATCGAGGCTCTGTATAAACTTCTTTCGAAACACAGTAGAACCTCGATTATATCAACTAATTGGGACCGAGGGTAGTTGATATATTATTATCGAGGCTCTTCACCGGGAACGTCAATAAATTGATTGTAGATGAAGAATCCAGGCAGTAAAACCCCTCTTCACCAGAGGGAGATGATTTTTGCCCATTACCCACGCATTGATCAGTGAAATAATTCCGAAAGCATGTTAAAGCAAAAAAGTAAACAATTCACCAAAACACATTGTAGACTTATAAACACAAAAAGGTACTGGATGCAATGGGAAAAATCAAAACAAAATAAACCAGACGCTTATAACCAAGTAGACACAACTGATTGAACAATGAAAATAGGGCCAAATTTAGTGGTACAAAAGAACAAAATAGGGAATAAACCCTTTTATTTTTAAATTAAATAAAACAAACTAAAAAACAAACAAAAAACTTATCTTCCTCGGTGGTGTAGTGGTCAAGGTGCTCGCCTGGTAAACAGGAGGGCGTGGGTTCAAAAAACCATACCCAAACCTGCCTCGGTGGTATAGTGGTCAAGGCGCTCGCCTGGTAAACAGGAGGGCGTGGGTTCAATCCAGGCCGAGGTATGGAATTTTATCCTCAATATAATTTGAGAATTTGACCACAACAATAGTAGTAGCCTACTGCTGGAGTAAGGAACTTTTCAGTCCTTTGCGAGCAGTATAAATAAGCACTATTATTATCTTCGATATCAATATAATTTGAGAATTTGACCACAACAATAGTAGTAGCCTACTGCTGGAGTAAGGAACTTTTCAGTCCTTTGCGAGCAGTATAAAGAAGCACTATTATTATCTTCGATATTGTTTTCTTCGTCATTAGCCTCATTATTTGAACACTTTCGATGATCTGTTCATTTGATAGAGTAGGATTTCCTTGAAATATAGGAAAAAACCACGATTTATGGAGTTGATATAATGGAGGTTGATATAATCGAGGTTCTACAGTACCTATGAATACTATGATACTCATCCTATGATTAAAATGGGGTACACTACTAAACTCAGAGTCAAGTTAATCAGCCCTCTTGTCCCTTCTTTCCAAGACTGCTTTTGTTTCCTAGGCCTACCTAGAAGCTAGATATACATTAAAATCTCAAGGGAGGGAACAATGTTGTAAAAGGGGAAGCCTTCAGAGTCTTCAAACCTCTTCAAGTTTTACTTTTTACACTAAACATCGTCCCGCGAATTTTGGAAATGTTAGCCATGACCAATGAATTTGGACAGAGAGACGAAAAAAATATGCTGAGGAAAATGTCATGTTACTCTTGTAGGCCAAAACACCCAAAATAGTAAACTGAAGAGGTTCCTGGCTGTACAAAATATGAGAAAGAAAGAGAAGGGAAGGGAGAAATGGTATGTTAAAATTAAATGAAATTAAAGCCACAATGTCATGTTCAAAAACGTCTTTGTAGTTCCCAAACACAAACATGATATGATATCCGTTGTGAGTTGTGAGATGTTCACGGAGTTGTTAAATATGGTCATGTAATAAATTCCTATGTAAACATCTGGTTTGCAGAAATTCCCAGCTGTTGGAGATTACCAAGGTCAAACCATCCTTATTAGACTTGCTGGTATTTGCGAAAACTATACTACCGAAAGTTATTACAAGGAAAACACGAACTTTTCATACGTACAAAATACAAAGGGTATGTACATAGTACATACCTTAAAGCGAAGAGGAAGGAGAAGATAGGAAGCAGTGAGGAAGAGGAAGAAGAGAAGCAGCAAAGATGAAGAGATGAGAAAGGAATGTGGAGACAAGATGTGAAAAGGGGAGAGGAAGAAATGAGGCAGAAGGACGGGACAGAGTGAGGTGAAAAATTCAAAGAAGAGAGAAAAACACAAAAGAGAGAGGTAGAGGGGGAAAGAGTAAAGAAGGGAGGGATAAAGTTCGGTGAAAAAGCAAGAGGAGACGGAGGGGAGAGAGGAATAGAGGAAGAAAGAGAGGGTAGGAGAAAGGGAGGGAGAGAGGGGAACCCATCTATAGACCTCTCTAAGTTCTTGATGTTGAGATATTTATGTGCCTTTGTGAGT
>NW_007381800.1:8319-10963 GCF_000475195.1 Diaphorina citri | reverse complement strand
TTGACTGTAAAACTTGTTGGATATAAGGATGAGTTGAGTTTTTATTTGCCTGATTTCCGTAAGGATGTAAAGTAGGTATCAAGTATGTAAAGTATAGGATATTAAGGATGTAATGGACACGAGGGCTTGGTCCCTGATAGATGGTACGTATAGTCCAAGATCTTTTAAAATAGATGTGCATGAATTAGAATTAGAATATTAATTGCCGGTGAAATGAAATGTCTAGAGCTAGAAAGTATTGTGTCTTCCGAGATATCACAGAGAGGATTAGAGGAATGACTTTCTTCAGTCAAATTGAAACAGAGGTAGTTCAATACTTCAATAAAACAATTTTTTGTCTATAATAAGCAACAAATCCGGGACCGTCTGCGTGGCATCAATCGTGCTACTGCTGGATCAACCGTGTTTCTTTTGTACGTATAGTCCAAGATCTTGTAAAATAGATGTGCATGAATTAGAATTAGAATATTAATTGCCGGTGAAATGAAATGCCTACAACTAGAAAGTATTGTGTCTTCCAAGTTCCAAGATATCACAGAGAGGAATGACTCACTTCAGTCAAATTGAAACAGAGGTAGTTCAATACTTCAAAAAAACAATTTTTTGTCTATAATAAGCAACAAACCCGGGACCGTCTGCGTGGCATCAATCTGCTTGATCAACCGTGTTTACTGCTGGATCAACCGTGTTTACTGCTGGATCAATCGTGTTACTGCCCGATCAACCGCCGTGTTTCTTTTTGCTAACTTTCGATAAGGGTCCTGGCACCATTCGTTCGTCCCGGGTGCAAATCGAACCCGCGACCTAGCGCTTGCAAGACGGACGTGCTGTATCCAAGCTAACTAGACTGGCTGACCCAGGTTTAACTCGACAAAAAGTCAAGGTAATGGGATCCTTAAGAACAGCAACCACGGCGCAGCGGGCATAGTAAATACAACAATAGCCCATGGTCAGAACCATGACAGCACCTGGACTCGATCCCTCAGTACCATAGATCCGGTGCCGCGCGGTCACTGCCCTCTCTGGATAATTAGATTATAGGTACCTTATGCCTCCCCCCTGCTAGAACTGTACACCTGGGCATCAGCCCCCCTGTAACCCCTGTCACATAAAGTGGGTGTAGAGTGATACAGTAACCAAGTCTGGGCCTAAGGTCTTAGGGGTTCTATAGAATTGGGGATTGTTATAGTAGAATCCAGAGTGTTGAATAGGGGGTAAATAGGTACGCAACAAAATTGAATTGACTTAATGGGTACCGGTGTTTGATACTAGAAATTAATGGGATACCGATTTCCTATGTCCTGAGTACACAAACTAGGGCTGACGGTAGCCCAAACTAGAATTAAGGGGACAAGATGGTGTGTTCGAAATCCTTCGACCTCAATAAATAATGTTATGCCGGCCACTGACCGTCTGATAGACCGTGGCCTCCAGATTTTTCCGCCATTCAAGCTCAGACATCAGTAAGATAGGAGGTTGTTGGTTCGAGGACAAGTCATAAAATTTTAACGTAATGTATTTAGCGGGGAACAACATTGGTGACAAGCATTTATGATTAACACAATTGAAATTTCCTTACATCCTTTCGGAGGTACCTTTAAGACTTTAAATAAGTTTGGAACCACTGGTCGAAGGCCATTCTATCTAAGCTAAAAATTCTAAGAGTTCCTCATACAAAAGGTTCCCCCATGTTTCCAATCCCTATTGAAAGGATTTCCAGGGTGCCTTCAGGTATTAGGGTGCCAGCTGCTTCTGGTATTGTATTATTACTTCCATATTGTCGCTGGTTATGCTCTGGTAACCAGTAGCACGCGCTAGCTGGTCCACCTATAGCTGGTCTGCTGGTAGTTGGTAGTCAAGGGTAATGAGTATTTCCTTCCAAGGTATCTACTGGAGGGGGGCGCCCCTTGGTATTATGGTTCTCCCTGGCTGATCTTCAGGATGTGGTGCAGTCAAACTTGGATAAATGAGAGCGCGAGGTACTGACTGTGTTAAACTTGCTTTATCCTCGTGATCGTAATGTAGGAAGGTACTAATAGTAGGAACCTAGCTACTTTGTATTATCTAAATTTATTTTTAGCGTCACTAGTATTCCAAACCGTTAGACGGCGATGACAACAATTTAAAGTACTCCTGTGACCTTTTTGAATCTATTGGCACTTGGTTGTTTTCTCGACACAGGTGTGTCAGCTGCCTGCAGCCTCCGTTTGACTTACATTTTGGGAGCTCAAGTAAAATTTTAGATATGGAATGAAACAAGCAAGTAAGGATAAAAAGATTAGATTGAGTGGTAATAAGATTAATGGGAGGTCATGAAAGATAGTGGAACCTTGATGCCATGACAATGTAAAATGTGATTGTAGAGGATCATGGATGGTCAGGATGGTAACATATAACACAAGATCTGTCAGTTTTGCACTAGTAACCCTTCTTGGCTTTGACAAACAACATCTTTTAGCAGAGCTTTAGCCCTTCTCTTCCTCCCATCACGTATCCTTTTTTGGTGGAAAGGGCATTAAGCGCCTACGAGATGCCGGATGATTCCGCCGACTGTTTGGACAATTTTAGTTAAGATTATACGCAGACGGAACATTCGCGATCCGGCGCCGTCATATGTCAAGGAGATAAGTTTTAGAACTTTTTC
>NW_007381800.1:0-6278 GCF_000475195.1 Diaphorina citri | reverse complement strand
TAAACAAAAAAATTTTCTTATGACGCACACACCCTCAGGGTTAGAACCATGCCAGACCTTTGATCGGTCGCCACGAAATCACTAAAATAGTTAAAAACTCATCAAATCCATTTCATCATAATAAAATACTATCTAGAAAATGTCTTCAGAAACAATTGAAGTAAAACCACAAGCTTTCAATTTCATTATTTTTTTTTTATTATTTTCAAGAGAACACTTTATAAAATTAAATTAATAAATTATAATATGGGAACACCGAAGGGCCCGGCGGTTAAAACTGGTCCGCCAGCGTACGCGGCGCCGCGGTCAGACTGTACGGACAATATCGATGAACTACCCGAAGTAGAACAATTGTTACGTATGTCGTATTAATAAAGTGAACTTGAGAGGAGTACTTAAGAAAGGTAACTTAACTGAGAGTTCGGTATAATGGCATAATAGTTTTGTCCCAAACGGGCGTTGAATTGCGGTGTGTGTGTGGTGTGTGTGTGTGTGTGTAGTGCGCCCTCTTTTTAAATTTTGCCCTAAACTTAACGCTAGAGAATCCCAAAAACAACCTAAAAGGCCATAGGTCAATGGTTTGCTCCAATTCATGACCATTAATTTAAAACGATCCGTTACTGAGCATTTGCCCCACCCAACTCCCACCCAACACTTTGTAGCTATACAACTAACTAGTACTTACACCAGTTATAGTTATATTACTTATGACAGTTTTGACCTACTTGTATAAAAACGAAATAAAATCGTCTATCCTCACTTCTACCAATATTAATAATTAATATAAAGAAAGACAGGGGAAACCCCTTTATTTTTTTTACAACATTTTTTTGGGGGGGGGGGGGGGGTGGTGGTGAATACCTGCGGCCCCCCAATGTTCAACAAATATCAAAAATGGCCCTCTATACATTTTGAGTTTGACATGCCTGAGCTAGAACATTAGATATATTTGTATAGAATAGCTATATAAGTATATAGAACTATAGCTAGCTAGATCTATAGATATTATATTTGTATAGAATAGCTATTTGTACAAAGCTCTGAAAGATCAGCTACAGGTAGATTGATAGTTACTCAAGTACTCATGCAATATAGAGGACTTTATGAATATTATACCATTATATGTAGACAAAAGATAGATACAGACACAGAGATACACAATGTGTATCTCTGTATGTCATACATTTACAAATTATATCCATAAAAAAAGATAAGTACCTACATATGTAGATATAAATGAACATTTACGAATCATATAAATAGACAAAAAAATAGATATATACGAGTACCTATGCAAATTATAGACAAAAAGTACTTGATGGATATTTTGCAGAAGACAGAGACAGTTAAGGTAGTTATGTACACGAATAGGAAAGTACTTACTGTTTAGTATAGGAAAGTACTTACTGTTTAGTATAGGAAAGTACTTATTGTTTAGCAGAGCGTTAGCAACACTGTCTGCATGACGCAGTGCTTTTGCTAGCAACTGTATAAATGCTGTGAGCTACTGTGAATATGCTAAAGGTGAAATGGTGACTGTAGTCCCGGAGCTCACTAGGAGTAATTAGGGTATCAGGACTATCAGGGTATCACCCGTAGGCGTTTTCGGTGTAATAGTTCCGTGACTAATCAAGTAATGACGGAAATTTGGACACAAATAAATCAGTATGTGACGTATATGTTTGCGTAATTAGCTGATTAGTTAATTAATCAAAAGTTCATTAACAGATTTCATTTGTTTGAACTTCAAATAGTTCCGTGACTAATCAAGTAATGACGGAAATTTGGACACAAATAAATCAGTATGTGTGACGTATATGTTTGCGTGATTAGCTGATTAGTTAATTAATCAAAAGTTCATTCACAGATTTCATTTGTTTGAACTTCCAGTTCATTGGCTTTTATTTAACCTGATGCTTGTGTTCACAGTAACGTGGTTTGTACAAATGCAGTTTTGGAAGCTGATAATGGATTGCATCATAAAGGGTAGGTCTTTAGGTGCTTCAATGAACGAGAAAGAACAACTCGGAAAGAAACCTCCGAATAGGCGACTGTAAATGTAAACCTACCTACATCCTGAAATTTGACGAGAGAACTGGACTTGAAGTTAGGGATTTGGGGTGCGGTCGTAATTGGTAATCCATCCCCATAGGTAGTCTCTTCATTTCCGTGTCACGTTCCAGTTCTGTTGCTTTTCCTAGAAACTTTTCTCCTGGTTTTCCCGTTTATGTGGAAAACATTTTTCCATCATACACTAATTGTTGTTATTGAACAATACCTACCTATAACTAGTAATCCTGAGTATTTCTTTGAAACCTATTGACCTAAACAACATTTCAATTTGAAGTTCAGTGTTCATAATGGTGGACGAATTTTAAGAATCCAAAGATATTTCCGAAGAAGAACCTATTCCAATTCAAATTTACAAGCACGAAGCACCTAACAATTGGATTCTAAATTATCAAAGTTAGCTTTCAACTACTTCTTAGCCATGAAACACTTCTTAAAGAGATAAAAACCAACTTGGCACTTCTGATCACGGTATTTCACAAAGACATAACGAAACAGGGACGAGGAAAAAATATAATTAATAATTATAACCTATCTCACCTACCTATCTGCTATAGCTATAACATTGTTACCATTGACAGTATTCACTATATTGACACATTCATGATCAGATCAGCATATCGATTATTTCACAACCCACCCGTACGAGTCATTAGCAAAATTTAATTACCAGTAATTACCTCGTTTGGTAACTGGATACCGAAAATCCAACAAACCAGGAGACTCCAATTCAAATCCCGTTTTAATTGTTTCTCCCTCGTGTGTGTGTCGTTAAAGTTTGCAGGCAAACCTGTTGATATAATATCGGTAATATGTTTGAGAGTTCAATTCAATGGAAAGAATTCAATGAGGAGAGTTCAAGTGAAATAATTATGCTGTATGCATTGTTAACAAGAGTGGAAGCCATCAAGTAGCTAGAACATTAGATATATTTGTATAGAATAGCTATATAGAACTATAGTTAGCTAGAACTATAGATATATTTGTATAGAATAGCTATTTGTACAAAGCTCTGAAAGATCAGCTACAGATAGATTGATAGTTACTCAAGTACTCATGCAATATAGAGGACTTTATGAATATTATACCATTATATGTAGACAAAAGATAGATACAGAGACAGAGATACACATACATTTACAAATTATATCCATAAAAAAAGATAAGTACCTACATAGATAGAAATGAACATTTACGAATCATATAAATAGACAAAAAAATAGATATACGAGTATACCTATGCAAATTATAGACAAAAAGTACTTGATGGATATATTGCAGACGACAGAGACAGTTAAGGTAGTTATGTACACGAATAGGAAAGTACTTATTGTTTAGCAGAGCGTAGTACTCATGCAATATAGAGGACTTTATGAATATTATACCATTATATGTAGACAAAAGATAGATACAGAGACAGAGATGTTACACATACATTTACGAATTATATCCATAAAAAAAGATAAGTACCTACATAGATATAAATGAACATTTACGAATCATATAAATAGACAAAAAATAGATATACGAGTACCTATGCAAATTATAGACAAAAAGTACTTGATGGATATTTTGTAGACGACAGAGACAGTTAAGGTAGTTATGTACACGAATAGGAAAGTATACTTATTGTTCAGCAGAGCGTTAGCAACACTGTCTGCATGACACAGTGCTTTTGAATTCAACTGTATAAATGCTGTGAACTACTGTGAATATGCTAAAGGTGAAATAGTCACTGTAGTCCCGGAGCTCACTAGGAGTAATTAGGGTATCAGGGTATCACCCGTAGGCGTTTTCGGTGTAATAGTTCCGTGACTAATCAAGTAATGACGGAAATTTGGACACAAATAAATCAGTATGTGTGACGTATATGTTTGCGTGATTAGCTGATTAGTTAATTAATCAAAAGTTCATTCACAGATGAGAGAGAGAGAGAGAGAGAGAGAGAGAGAGAGAGAGAGAGAGGGAGGGAGAGAGAGAGGAAGGGAGAGAGAGGGAGGGATGGGGAGAGGGAGAGAAAGAAGATATTAGAGAGACAGAAGGGAATTGAGAGAGATTTTAGTATCAACATTTTTATTTAATAGCCAGACTAGATAGAAGCTGAGCTAAGCAATGGGAACATTGATATGATATGGACTTTATCATCACCACAAACTCTTTAACCCTACAGATGTCATATACGTATAGGTCCAAAATTTCAGAGTCTGGAATATAATTATGTAGTAAAGGAGAAAAATAAAGCCCCACGGAGGTGTCCGAAATACTTGGAGGTGCTAAATAAACTTCATGGAACAAAGATTTAATGTCAAATCAGAAACAATTGAACTTTTTATTTTGCAGCAACAAAATTTCAAGATGTAGGTACTATTCATGATGAAATAATCCAGGCGGAAAATACATCTCCAAGTACCTATCTCTCTCGCACACATATGCACAGAGTAGCGAGAGAGAGAGAGAGAGAGAGAGAGAGAGAGAGAGAGAGAAAAGGATTTAAATAAATTACATCTAAAATGATACCTAATAAAAAAAATGTGAAAAAAAAAAGCGCCAGCAATTTTCACCTAATATGCGAATGCGAGAAGACACAAGACAGACGGGGAAGAAAGAAAGAGGAGATAGAGGAGGAGGAGACGAGAAGAAGTAGCAGTATGAGGAGAGGAGGAGAAGAAGAAGAAGCAGAATAAAAAGAAGGAGAACATAAAGAAGAAGGAGGAGAAGAAGAATAAGAAGGAAAATAAGAAGAACAAACTGCTATAAACATGGATGGAGAATCTCCAGAGGAATGGATATGGATATTAGTATCAGTAATGTTGTGCGAATGTATATGGGAGTACGCAGGTAATAGGTATGTATGCTATGTATGGGTAATAGAATGTGTATGGGAGCATACTATACGGGTAATATGAGTAATGGCAGGAGAAATATTTAGGTGTTGTGCTATATGCTATATTCAATATGAGGAGGATTTTATGCATTGATGGCAATAGGTATTCACAAACAGGATGTCTGATACAGAAAAGTCCTCTAAACCAGAGAGAAATTTTCATAAAGTTGTCAGGGTGTAAATAAATAAAATTTTCATGGTACGAGTATGATGTACCTAGATGTACGAAAAGGCTTCATGGTAAACACTTCAGCGACTGTACCATCAAAAGAAAAAAAAAACTTTCGGCATTTATCAGATCAGCATATCGATTATTTCACAACCCACCCGTACGAGTCATTAGCAAAATTTAATTACCAGTAATTACCTCGTTTGGTAACTGGATACCGAAAATCCAACAAACCAGGAGACTCCAATTCAAATCCCGTTTTAATTGTTTCTCCCTCGTGTGTGTGTCGTTAAAGTTTGCAGGCAAACCTGTTGATATAATATCGGTAATATGTGTCAATGCAAGCGACTTGCACCGTGCACAACACTATGGTGCCATTGTCAAGAGAGAGATTGGAGATATTGCAAGTCTAATTAATGCCACGGTGGAACTGAATGAACCACTTCACCACTTGGCATTGCACACAATGATGCCATATACCAGAGTACCTACAGAATGCCAGTATTGATCCAACATGAAGTAACTCATGTTGAAGGAGACATAAAACCCATTCTGATGGTGATACCTACTCAAAGTTCAGATTGGAATATTGGCTATGAGAGTAACAAACGACTAGGCTAGAGTGATCAAAGGTATGAGGTGGGTAATTTAAAATAAGAAGTCTACAAGGCTACAAATGGTCAATGCAAGCGACTTGCACCGTGCACAACACTATGGTGCCATTGTCAAGAGAGAGATTGGAGATATTGCAAGTCTAATTAATGCCATGGTGGAACTGAATGAACCACTTGGCATTGCACACAATGATGCCATATACCAGAGTACCTACAGAATGCCAGTATTGATCCAATATGGAGTAACTCATGTTGAGGGAGACATACATAAAACCCATTCTGATGGTGATACCTACTCTCCTACTCGAAGTTCAGATTGGAATATTGGCTATGAGAGTAATAAACGACTAGGCTAGAGTGACCAAAGGTATGAGGTGGGTAATTCAAAATAAGAAGTCTACAAGGATACAAACGGAGAAAATAGTCAGAGATATAGGTAGATCTCTAAAATATCAACCTAAGTGGAAAAGGCAATTTCGCGAGGAACTGAGTCTACAGAAGAGCACCAGGACGTAACGCGATGATCACGTTCAAAGATTTT
>NW_007381799.1:0-10964 GCF_000475195.1 Diaphorina citri | reverse complement strand
AAACATAAACGAAACTCAAATATTAGGCGAGCGAGGAAAAGTTTTCTCTCCCGCAATCTCTGCACTCTGTGTATTTCTAATTGTGGTTTTAGCGATCGAAAATTGATCATATCTCAGGATCGGTTTAGATTTTCGCAAAATCCTTTCTTATTGCACACCTAGACCATAAAAGGAATATTCCTACCAAATTTCAGCTTCCTAGGTGTTGCTCCCTCCCTCCCTCCCCTCTCTCTCTCTCTCTCTCTCTCTTTCTCTTTCTCTCTCTCTCTATCTCTCTGTCTCTCTCTCTCCTAGTTCATCAGAAGACGTTAGGCTCACAATTCTCCTGATATACCGTTTTACTGTTCCCAGGGCCGTTTTACCTTTTTTTTTTTGAGATGAGTATTTCACCGCCGTTTTTATTTCATATAGCTTCTCTAGGTGTTGTGGTTCTCGAGGTAGAGCGATCAGTGTGTGAAATGTGAATGAGTGAATGGATCTTGTTTTTATAATATAAGATATCAATGAAACAACTGCTACTGTTCGGTACTGATGAACGTCCTGCCTAATTTTCGGTTCCAATCAACGGACCGCCTGATGTTTACATCATGTTGCCAGGCAACCAAGTTGTTTGTTTTCCAAAACAACAAGGAAAATCTAAGTTTAATCATATATGTATATGTTTCGATTCCCGCCTGGGGCTGATTTTATCCCGAACAGATAATGTTTCTTCTCGGAACGTCTGGCTTTCTCCTATCCTGTCTTTTTTCTCTCTTTGGATTCAGGACAATAAGATCTCCTTTGGTACAGTTCCCTCTCTCTTCTTTGGCTTTGCCTCTATAGTCTATCAAAACCTCTGGTTTGAGCGATGTCAATAATAGGGTAGCCGTGGCTTGAATACTTTAAGTTTAGTCATATTTTACTTTCGGAATTTCCCCTGCCTATCGAATAAGCTGTGCATATGCAATAAGCGAGAAAAAGTGCAAACAAGAAATAAATGATATTGATATGAGTGATTCAAATAATACAAGGCCAAAAAAGAGAAACAAAGAAAATAATTATAAAACAAATAAACAAGATACAATAATAAAAAGAAAAAATGTTTATTTTTTTTTTTTTTTTTTTTTTTTTTTTTTTTTTTTCAAGGCTCACATTAGAAAAGTACAAAATACACTATCTTCTTTAACAATTCATCAAATTTAGGAGTAAACTATATCACAAATAATAATGCCACAAGGTAGATCATATGATAGAAGAACTCGAAGTCAAGTCAGAAGGCTTAGAAATGTAAAGTTCTCGAATGCTATGAAATCCAAACTTAAAAATAAAGATACTGATTCTGAAAATGAAACAATTGATACGGAAACTACAAACATGAAGATTACTGATATAAAGAAAGAGATAATTAAACTAGCTGATAAGCAAAAGGTAGGGCAAATGAAAAAACTCATTAAAGATTTGGTTGAACTATTAGAGAAGAAAGCAGAAGAGAAGGAAGAAGGAGACGGGAAAAAACCAGGAGATCAAAATGAAATATTCTTGGAAAAAATAAAGGAACTTGAAACTGATAACTCTGCAATGAAAAATAAATTAACAGAAAATGAAATGCAAATTGAGGAACTTTTACAAGAACTCACAGAGCAAATAACTTATGACGAAGAAAAAGAAAAGGATCATATGACACAAATTAAGCAACTAGAAAAAATAATAGAAATAAAAGACAAAGAAGACAATGAAAAAAACTTGGAAATGGAAAGAAACGAAGCAAAGATAGAAAAATTGGAACAAGAATGTGGTCAACAAAAATTAGAAAACAAAAAATATAAGGAGGATCAAGAATTTTTAAAGAAAAAAGATTCAGAATTAAATGAAGAGAACGAAAGGCTAAAAGAAGAAATACGAAGGTATGAAAATGAAATAACAAGATTACAAAAGATATATGAAGAACAAAAAGTACTATTTGAAAGAAGTCAGGAAGAATGTATTGGACACAAGGATGAAATTAGAAAACAAGAGAATACCATTAAAACAATGGAAGAAGAAAAAGAAGGGATGAAAACATCAATGGAAGGATTACAAAACATAATAGATGAATTAAATAACACTATACCGCTGAAAAAATGCCAAGAAAATACCAAAATTGGCGAAGCAGACTCAAGTTTTGAAATACTCGATACTATCAAACAGAGACCAATGACCAAAAATAACTATCGAATAAGCTGTGCATATGCAATAAGCGAGAAAAAGTGCAAACAAGAAATAAATGATATTGATATGAGTGATTCAAATAATACAACGCCAAAAAAGAGAAACAAAGAAAATAATTATAAAACAAATAAACAAGATGGTAACAAAAATGATAAAAACGAAAGACAAAATTCTAAAGAAAATGAGAATATACTCAAACAAAATGCAGAAAAGAATCATGAAGATAAGGATGCCGGAAAAATCAAGACAAAGCAAAAACAAAAGGATTGTAAAATACCAAATAAAAATGTTGCGGGAACAAAAGTAAATGAAACAGAAAAGAATAATACACCAAGAGATCAAAATGAAAGGGAAATAACAATTGATGATGGAACTGAAATAAATAATGAAAATGTCGAGAAAATATTAAAGAAATTGAAAGAAATCGAGAAAAAAGTGCAAACAAATACAGAAGAAATCTTGAAAATAAAAGAAGATTGTAATAAAAGGACATGTGAAAAAACAGCAGAAAACAAAGAATATAATGGGAAGAAGAAAATGATCAACCTTATAGGAGATAGTCATATGACATACATGAGAGACTTGAAAAAGAAATAAACACACAAGAATGGAACATAGAAAAGAATTTCAAACCTGGCTACACATATGAAAATATAGTGAAGGAATTAACACCAGAAATAGTCAGTGATGAAGACATCATAGTAATATCAGCAGGTACTAATGATATAATTATATAAAACGGAATGGGACAAAATTAAGAATTGTTTAGATGTACTTGGGGAAAAGAAATGTAAGAGAATAGTAGTTCTGATACCCCCCTCAAAATAAATACACAAATAAGAATATTATTAAATTAAACACACTAATAAAATATCACACCAGGAAATATAAACAAATCACCTTGATAAATCCACATAAATTCATTCATAAAGCTGGGCCCGTCCCTCCGGGAATTTTTTAGCCCGTAGTTTATTCGATCGTGATTAGAGAAAATCAGTACCTATGTACCTACCTAATTTGTTTAATATTCAGTTTATTATTATCATTGATTTGATTTTACTTTCATGTACCTAGTGATTTAAAATCAAGACTAGAACCATTTTTTTTTTCTTTTTTTTTTGGCTTTATGGTTTTCTGGACAAAATTTACACCACCATTTTCGTGTTCCTGGTCAAAAGACCTTTAATTTGATATATAGGTCGACCAGGTTTGGATAAGTCCTTCTATGGGGACAGACAGACCGACCGACCGACAGACAGACGACACCGAAGCGAATACAATAGCCCGTCCCTTATACCTTTTTTTATTACTATTGTAATAATAAAGGAAGGACGGGCTAAAAAGGTATAAGGGACGGAATATTGTATTCGCTTCGGTGTCGTCTGTAATACAATAGTAGCCCGTCCCTTATACCTTTTTTTATTACTATTGTAATAATAAAGGAAGGACGGGCTAAAAACGAATTACTAAAACGGTTTGTAAACAACGGAAATAAAAAAATCTGATGTGAACATCACACGACTTTATTTATCCTATTGAATGATGCTTATTTGAGTGTTCTTGTATAGCTGAAAACCGCCAAAAAACGGTCGAATCCAAACCTGGTCGACCTATATATCAAATTAAAGGTCTTTTTACCAGGAAAACGAAAATGGTGGTGCAAATTTTTTCCCGTAAACCATACAGCCAAAAAACCAGTAAAACTGGTTTTTGGGGAATTTTTTTCACATTTTCTCACACAAATGAGCCCTGATCTCGAAATTTGACACGACGACCTATAAACTCAAAGCGAGAAAGTTTATATAACACTTCAGTCCTTATTTTAATTTTAGCGTCACCTGTGTTAGGCTACGCCGAGCAAGAAAATTTGACACGACGACCTATAAACTCAAAGCGAGAAAGTTTATATAACACTTCAGTCGTTATTTTAAAATTTGACACGACGACCTATAAACTCAAAGCGAGAAAGTTTATATAACACTTCAGTCGTTATTTTAATTTTAGCGTCACCTGTGTTAGGCTACGCCGAGCAAGGCCAATAAATGGATGGGTGACTTGAACATTATATTGGGAATAAAGGGAGAACGCGCTCTAGTCTCGACTTTAAATCATTACATGAAAGTAAAATCAAAAATCAAATCTATAATAATAATAAACTGAATATTAAACAAATTAGGTAGGTACATAATATGTATTAGGTACTGATTTTCTCTAATCACGATCGAATAAACTACGGGCTAAAAAATTCGCGGAGGGACGGGCCCAGCTTGTTCTTCCTCTTCTCCTCCTCCTCCTCCTACTCCTCCTACTCTTCATTATGTTCTTTAAAATGTGTCGTTTTGTATTCCCAGTGTACACTCTGCCTCGTGCGGACAATATTTGAAGAGCTTTTGGTCAAAAATCCCACCAAGAAAAAGAGGAAGTGGTAGGTACCTACAAACCTACATAGATAAGCTGTACATAATATATAGGAAGGTATGTACATAAAGGCCTGATCCTGAGAGAGAGGAAAAATGACAGAGATATAGGTATAAATACATCATATAGAGACAAAATGATAGAGAAAGAAAAATTGAGAAAGAGAAAGAGAAATGGAGCAGTTGCAAATGGGTAAAAATATAAATAAATGGTCTATTCCTATGTAAAAAGATGGGAAAAATCCAAATCTGAGGTCAAAACACCGAAAAAATAACTGTAAAAGGTCGAAAATTCAATTTTATTTTCCGTTCTAATGAAAGAGTTCAAATATGTGTGACGTCAGACTTTACGCAGTTGTTTTTTGCGTCCGTTAGGTAGCGCCACTATGCAAGCCATGGAGCAGTTGCAAATGGGTAAAAATATAAATAAATGGTCTATTCCTATGTAAAAAGTTGGGAAAAATCCAAATCTGAGGTCAAAACACCGAAAAAATAACTGTAAAGGGTCGAAAATTCAATTTTATTTTCCGTTCTAATGAAAGAGTTCAAATATGTGTGACGTCAGACTTTACGCAGTTGT
This sequence comes from Diaphorina citri, assembly GCF_000475195.1. Classification (NCBI taxonomy): domain Eukaryota; kingdom Metazoa; phylum Arthropoda; class Insecta; order Hemiptera; family Psyllidae; genus Diaphorina; species Diaphorina citri. The sequence continues at coordinate 5,780 of NW_007381799.1, read as the reverse complement.
TTTTTGCGTCCGTTAGGTAGCGCCACTATGCAAGCCCGCTAGCGGAGGAGCAGAAAGAACTGCGCAGAAACATATGCGCACAAACACATTAATGCGTTGCCTGCAAGGGAGCTTTGCTCGGGACATTTGATGTGACGTCATCGCCTATGGGAGCGTATGCCGTGACGTCAAAGTTCACGATTTACCGGTATTTTTTAAATCGATTTATCTCGGTATCTAGAAGTCGTAGAAGAAAAAGAAAAATTCCGTTGGTCCTCATTTTTCCTGCTCCTATGACTTTGAAACATCACCCAAGTAAGCGCAACTGATCTATTCTGGAGGTACCTACACATGCTGAATTCATTTGGACACGGATAAGTAGGTAAGTATTTATGTGTGTAGGTAAGTAGGTATGTATGTGAATATTAGGCTCTATGTATGGTAATATGACTAATGCTCTGATGCTATCGAAGTGTGCACAATGCACAGCATGCCATAATACGTTGCTAAGGTAGGAACTTCAGCGCCTCATGTTAGGCCAGCCACTCAGGGGAGGGGGGGGGAGGAGGAGGAGGAGGAGGAGGAGGAGAAGAATAAAAGACGACGGATCAGAAGGTAACTTATACAACCCGAAAAGTTAGGTGGTGGAGAACGCCTCCAGTGTTAATCTTGTCTGGGTTACCTTCCACTCCAGGGTCTATTTTATCTCTGTAATTACCTATGTAGGTAATTAGGTACATATTAATGTAAGTAGAGATCACGGTTAGCCCAGTGGTAACGCGCTTGCTTGCCACACAGAAGGTCGCGGGTTCCATGCCTACCATCGACAAAAAATTACACTCGGTTTTCGATCGCAAATATTTCAACGGGGTAGGTACATAGGTACTTTCTAGTGTTCTCGTGTTGACCCAGCGCCTAAATGGGAAGAAAAACACAATCTAACGGAGACAAGACATCCACCTTCTCACATTAACGTCAACCAGCCTGATTGATTGTTCACCCGTCCGGATACTAACCACGTGCAGCGTTGCTTAACTGCAGTGACCTCGAGGACTGGCGTATTCAACGTGCCATCGCCTCTGACTAGCTGGTCATTGTACCCAAATCTCAGCAGATAAAGTTCTGATAAAAACTGAAATATCAGCACACTCGGCATTCGAAAACATTATTACGACTGCTTTTTTCTTCAATTTTTGTCTTCATAGGAGACATTTTTCAAATTCAATTTGACATTTTTCTCGTCTTCTTGTGTGTGTCGCTTTCGATTGTTCTCTAGTCCATGGGAGAGGGGACTTTATTACACCGAAAGCGTTGTTCTTAGGGAAACACTTCTGAGGCAGCACTGTGGCCAATGGCGTCCCTCTATCATTTAATACATAGATACTCGTGTTAGGTACTTTTAACATTTTCACTTTCAAAATTTTCTGTAATAACACACATACAATTATAGTACCTATACCTACCTACCTACCTACCTACCTACAAATATTAAGGATATGGAAGGAGCGCAGATTTTGTTTCTGGGCCTTCAGGGGGGTTTTTAAACCTAATAAACCGATGTTTTCATAGAATATGCTTTGGCAGGCAGGGTGTTGAAGTTGCAAATTTATATAGGTAGTCGGAAGTACCGCTTTGGTCGATAGTACAATACGGTACCTAGAATACCTACCTATGTACGAGTAGGTATGGTATAATATACATTTGGAGAGTTGTTTTGTGAAAAAGATCTGCACGTGGATATGTGGGTGTAAGTATTACCTACATATGTGGAAGAAGGAAAATCACTCTTTTTCGGAGAATTGAAAAATCATGAAAGGTGCATTTTCCAAGAATTCATGCACCCTCCTTTCTAATCATCCCGAAATCAAAGAGAGAATAAGGAAGACAGGATAGGAGAAAGCCAGCCGTTCGGAGAACGAACAATATCAGTTCAGGATAAAATCCGCCCCGGGCGAGAATCGAACCCGCTTACAAGGCCACCAACGCTACCTACCAAGCTATACAAGGCTGGCTATATGTATTACCCATTTACCCCCCATTTCTAAAATTCGTCCCCATTCCAATTCTTTCCCATTACATAGTAGGTACAGGTTTCCCATACGTAACGTAATAGAAAGTAAAAATTTTCGCCAAATTTGAGATAGTGGGGGTAATATAATTTTAAATGTTTTGTTCTATTTCGTTGTTTTATTCATACCTATTCATAATTAATTTTTAATTTCATGTACAAATCTGAAGCAGAGTTGTGTAGCTTTGTTTTTGAATATGACGTGACGTCATAATTGTTTAAACTTTGTACCGTGACGTCATGATATGAAAATTTACAAGTTTACGATTAGATTTGGAACACTTGGAACTTGGAACAGATCATTGCATTATACTTTACATCCCTTTAGGGTGAAGCTGTGTCCACACTAAATCGATGGCCGTTGATCGACGAGATGAATCTATGTTCTCGAGGCAATGTACCTACGGTTTCAGTCGATGGACGGCGTCGGTTATGTGTGGACACAGCTTTCCATTTGTCAAGGGTCTAGGTTTACCTTGCCCTTAGCAATTATTTGATAGTGTATAGTAATACAAATAATAGTAATTATTTGAATATTTTTGATTAGAGGGAACTGTACCTGTTTTTATCGTCCCGAAGGCCAATCGGGCACGATTTAAACTTTGTACCGTGACGTCATGATATGAAAATTTACAAGTTTACGATTAGATTTGGAACACTTGGAACTTGGAACAGATCATTGGATTGTAGGTACTTTACATCCTTTTAGGGTAAAGCTGTGTCCACACTAAATCGATGGCCGTTGATCGACGATGTACGATTTCAGTCGATGGACGGCGTCGGCTATGTGTGGACACAGCTTTCCATTTGTCAAGGGTCTAGGTTTACCTTGCCCTTAGCAATTATTTGATAGTGTATACTTGTATAGTAATACAAATAATAGTAATTATTTGAAGATTTTTAATAGAGGGAACTGTAACTGGTTTTATCGTCCCGAAAGCGAAGAGAGAAGGAAGACAGAATAGGAGAAAGCCAGCCGTTCCGAGAACGAACATTATCTGTTTGGGATAAAATCCACCCGGTTCGGAAATTGCAAGGCACACACATAAAATAATTTAAAGACCTCATTTACGAATGTAAATTTTCAATGAAACAATAAGTTCCTCGCCGCGAATCGAACTCGGAACCTCTACAGTGCAATCCATTTCCCATATCTATTTATATCGGATCCTATAGTTCATCCAGATCAATGTGACAGTAATGAGTCATCAACCTAAAATGAAGGAACCAATCAGATTGCAGGAAATACTTACATTGTTGTAGTTGAGGTAAAGGTCTATTTTTGATAAACTCTCTCTTTTAAAATGCAGAGGTAGCTCTAAGCTCAGAGGTTGGATTCCAGAAAGAGTAAGGTGGATATCGCCTTACCTGACTTTGTTTCACTGTCGGAGGAAGCACTGTGCAATATAGCTTCCCCTTTTAGAGATTCTCCACCATTGCACATATGACATGTTTGGCAACACAACAATGCCCATTTTTTTGCTGCCACATTGATCTGGACACACTATAGTATTCCTAGTTTATTTCGTGGAACCATTAGTGGTAGCTATGTATCTCGCAGATCGTACGAAGGGAAGTACATACTTTTTTTTATCATTCTTTAGTATACACGCGCTAAAAATTTGTCCCTCGAGGATCGTTTTCGCCCCTCAGCATCTGTTTTTTCTCCCTCCTCATTCCCCCGGATTTATTCCCTCCTTCTCCTACGTTACCTGCTCCTCTATCTCCGATTCTTTTACCTCTTTCCTTCTCCTACATTACCTCCTCCTCTTCGTTCGTGTTTTCCTCTCCCCTCGCCTATTCTTCTTCCTCCTTCTTCTCTATTTCCAACTCTTTTTTCTCTTCCTTCTCCTCCTCTTCCTTCCCCTCTTCCTTCCCTGGGGGATAGTTTTCGCCCACGGCATCTGTTTTTCCCTCATTCCCCTGGCTTTAGTCCCTCCTCTTCTTCCTTTCCCTTCTCTTTATTCACCTCCTACTCTTCCTCATTCTCTCCTCTCCTCCTCCTTCTCGTCCTTCTAATCAATTATATCGGCTGATATTTTCGATTGGTAACAAACAAAACAATCTGATATCGGATAATCTACTTACATAATATTTTGGTTAATTTTTTTAATCTGTCAGCCGATCGTACAAAATCAATTTGTCAACAAATTTGGTAAACAATCAACATTGGAACATTGAGCCGATCTGGATGATCGGAAGTCTCTAACAATTAACAAGGTGACAAGTGACAAGATAAACTAAAGTTTCATTGAGAAATCAAGATACAATTTGTCAACAAATTTGGTAAACAATCAACATTGGAACATTGAGCCGATCTGGATGATCGGAAGTCTCTAACGATTAACAAGGTGATTAATCAATTATATCGGCTGATATTTTCGATTGGTAACAAACAAAACAATCTGATATCGGATAATCTACTTACATAATATTTTGGTTAAATTTTTTAATCTGTCAGCCGATCGTACAAAATCAATTTGTCAACAAATTTGGTAAACAATCAACATTGGAACATTGAGCCGATCTGGATGATCGGAAGTCTCTAACGATTAACAAGGTGAAAAGTGACAAGATAAACTAAAGTTTCATTGAGAAATCAAGATAACACGGAAAGGAGAATAGAGCAGTGATAAGGAGGGGGTCATTCACCTAGCAAGTTATCTGTGCATAGAAACGGACCATTCAAACTTGTTCCATTCATAGCTACTAGCTAGAGGATATACATACACCTACACAGTGCTGCGTGGTGCGGATACCTACTCATACCTACTACTATACAACATACATACATAGTTATACTGAGTGGAGTACCTACTACCATCGTAGTAATACTACTACTCGTATCGTAACCATGAATTGTAACCATTGTAAGAAGAAGGCGGAATCAATTCCCCAACTTGGTACAATGTTTATACTTATGATACTAAATACCTAAACATAAGAAGCCACCTGAAAATGTTTGCCGATGATTCTTGTCTGATATCAATCCATAAAGATCCGAACATCGCTGGTGTAGTATGTGTAAGCATGGATACCACTTTGAATGTACAACCATATCGGAGAGCTCATGGAAAACTCTAACGAAAGCAAAAAAACTAGATTGGAAGTGTCATGTATGCAGAAATTCGCTGAAACTTCCACTTACTACCCGATCTGGTGCGACCTCTAGTCCCTCACAGGAGACACAACGAGATCCAACGATGACCTACCCGATCTGGTGCGACCTCTAGTCCCTCGCAGGAGACACAACGAGATCCAACGATGATAGCCATGCAGAAACTGTGGAAGGCAGATTTTGCAAAGTTCACGGCAACCCTGGGGGGAAAGCTAGACGAGTACGAGAAATCATTGGAGTTCACGGCAGGGAAAATGGATGATATAGCCAAGGACATAAAGGTTATTCAACAGAAGATGATAGAAACAGAACAGAAGCAAAACAAAATTGAAGCCGAAAACAAAGAACTGAAAACAAGAGTCCGAAACCTGGAAGTTGAACTGAAGGAAATGGGACAGGTAGCACTAAACAACAAGTTGGAGATATCTGGTCTTCCTAATTCAGCAAACTTGAACGTGACAGATGTAGCCAAGAAGTTTGTGGAGAAAACTGGTTTGGATCCTATTGCTGTTGGGAACTATACGGTGGAAAAACCACTCAAGACGCAGAATCAAGATCGACCTAATGTTAAGGCTTCCATTGTTGTGGGTTTCAAATCAGTGGAAACAAGAAACC
>NW_007381798.1:0-10467 GCF_000475195.1 Diaphorina citri | reverse complement strand
ACAAGGCAGACGCGCTACCTTCCAAGCTAACTAGGCTGGCGACAGGCGTGAAAACAGAACAATGATCTGTATTGATTTGACCAAATAATCGTAATATTATGATTAATACCTATGCACTATACATTTAATATCAAGGTAATTAAATGTAATTCCACCATGTTCACAAAATGTGTTAAGTGTTACCCAATTCACTGGAATTCTTTAGTACTTTCTTAATACCGGTAGTTAGCTATGACGTATTAGGTACCTAATGTTTACTTGGCGACTGTGATGACCACATAGGCACTTTGTACCTGTTTGTTGACTGACTCTGATAACCAAAGGACATTTTAAACACTTTACTGATAACTGATAAGTTAATTGCAGGTAGTTAGGTACATAATATTATGTGCTAAACATTTATGGAACCCATACATAAAGTAGGTGAAAGTGAGTCGACCGAAATCAATCAACATGTGGGTTCGAACCCATATGAATTAGGTAGGTAAGATAGGAAGTAGGTAGGGCAAAGAGCCCCAAGAGATTGGTTAAACTTAAAAGCATCGAGGAAAGGTAGGCATACATAAAGTAGGTGAAAGTGAGTCGACCGAAATCAATCAACATGTGGGTTCGAACCCATATGAATTAGGTAGGTAAGATAGGAAGTAAGGTTGGGCAAAGAGCCCCAAAGGATTGGTTAGACTTAAACGCATCGAGGAAAGGTAGGCGAGATGGAAGGATTTTGCTGTAGTGAAAAAAGAAACGGTAGTTATCTATCTACAAGAAAACGAGTAGAGTTATAATAAGACTGTAGACCTATTGGTCAATGTAGCGAACTGAACCAATAGAATTTACAAAGTCGAGAGGTATAAAATGACCAATAGAATTTACAAAGTCGAGAGGTATAAAATGAGACTACTGGTTAGACAAAATAAGTCAAACTATTTTTCTTTATACCTTTAAGAGTTTTACGTCGCTTTTATGCTGACCACTCACGCTTTGACTAGTCTTAACATGTGTGGCGGAAAAAATTCTGACCCAGGTCTCAGACGAAACGGTCTGATAGACCTACGACTATCAGGTCGCACACGCTCCGACCCTCCGACTGTTCCCCAGCAACCGGTCTATCGCCTAGCTAAGTCCAAGATGAAGCTGTCATCAGTGTTCTGTAGTGGTGTCTTATAATGATTGGTTTTGTGTGTGTCACGGGCCTGCTGCAATGTTAAATGTATTAGCCCGAGAGTTTTAGGAAGATCAGTTCAGTCTTCAACAACTTTTCAATCTGGTCAGTTCTCTCCGCAAATTTTCGATCATTTAAGACCGGTTTTAGCGTTACCTATGTTAAGCTACGCCGAGGAAGGCCAATAAATGGATGGGTGACTTAGACATTATATTGGGAATAAAGGGAGAACGGGCTCTAGTCTTGATTTTAAATCATTACATGAAAGTAAAATCAAAAAATCAAATCAAGAATGATAATAAACTGAATATCAAACAAATCAGGTAGGTACATAGGTAGGTACTGATTTTCTCTAATCACGATCGAATAAACTACGGGCTAAAAAATTCCCGGAGGGACATAGGAATGACTTTTTAACTGCTCAAATATCTTTAACAGAAACCGTTGAAGGCCTTTTCAAAAGCGGTATTTTTTCTTGAATTCGCCGAGTCTCGAACTCCTTAACTGTAAGTCGGACAGTCTTGAAAGTTGCACCAATCGATTTCTCGTCAAAAGTTCCATAAGAGAAAATGCTTAGTGGACTCGAAAAGTGTATTGGGGACTTTTATGGGGCAAAAAACTGATTTTACGGGTTAATTTCCTATGGGGCACTTTGGGGTTGAACACCCTGTGGGTACCTACGTTGTTTTATGTTCACGACCTGACATAGGCAGTCGTGTTTCTAGCAACTATCAATTAGGTACGTACTCACATTAAAATTATCATAAGGTCCTGAATCGTCAGAAGTGTAATAGTCACGAGTCATTTTCTTTAAATGCCATGTTGACAGTGCAATTAACGTCACTGTAGATATTTTTTCACGGAGGTTTTTACCTCCATCTGGCGACAAGCTATGCGAGTTCTCAGTTTAACTTCTCTCTCAACCCGAGTGGGACCGGAAAAATTCCGGAAAGCAACCAAACGTGCAGGAGATCAAAAAAGATGCTCATGATTGTCTGTCACACCATACTTTGCCGTAGCATATAATATGACTGTAGCTAAAGACGATCTTCTATATCTATACATTCTATAGTATGTCTTGCTACGTAACAGAATCTCGCAATAAAGAATCCAACATTCTATTCATGTCTTATTTAAAAGATGCTGAAGTTGACTGGAGCTGGAGAATCGGTATGACTGTTTTGTATGAGTCATAGAGAGAGAATCTGAGACTCAGCCTTGACTAGAAGACCAGAAGGTTGATATAGTATAGGTTGATAAAATGATAAGTCTGTATCCAGGCCCGTTCGTAGTGTTGGGGTGGAGCATAGAGCACCGAGCAGGTAGTGGCGATCTGACGGTAGAGAGAAGCGAAGACTTCAAACCGCATAGACCGGAGAGCAAAAGGCTCTATGCTCTTTGCTCTCCGCTTCACTGAGCTTTGAGTCCCGGGTCTTGCGCCAATAATGGGCCTCTTCGTCACGGAACGTATCCGTGACAAATAAGTGATTAAGTGTGCATGGTAAAGACTGTTGGTTCCGGGTCTCCTGTACCTCATATCACCAAAGTATGGAAAAGTATCTTACAACTGCAATAGCCAATGGAAAAGCAGAATTTTGAATTTGGACGAATCAAATCGAAATATGGAATAAAATTGTAAATACTTTTCCATACTTTGGTGATTTAGGGCACTGGGGTAAATGGGGCCGAATAACCCCCCCCCGGTCTTCCTGGGGTAAATGGAGCCGAAATAACCCCCCCGCCCCTTTATGAGTCACCGCTGCTAGGCGTACGAGACGTATATCATACGGATATTTCTGCGTTCCCAGTTGAGTATTTGAAAAGAGACGAGGAAATCCTGAATTCATTCGACATGAAAAATGTTTCCAATATGTTCAATAGACAGGAGATCATCAGAGGGTTGAGGTAGGTCGTAAACTCGTAGATAGTTTTGAGATGGAAGATTCTACGTTTTAAGAGGGTACGAAATTAAAATAGCGGCACTGTTGGTTGTTTGGTCTAAAGCGACGGCTAACTCGAAATGATACATGATGCGTTTTTTGTGACTCTTGTAGGCTATACGTGCTATGGTCGATCGAATCGATGGTCGATCGACGAGGTGAATTCTAATTATGTTGTCGAGGCAGCGTACACGTTTTTCAGTCGAGGTCAACTATGATGTGGTGCGACACAGCTTAGTGTTTCTTTTAGTTGAACCTTAAAGAAAAACATTATTTTTGATCTTCCTAAAAATAGCCAGAATTTTGAAGTTAGCGCTCTCTTAGAAACTAGTTATACGAAGCGGGTATGAATACCCGTAAACTCATCGTGACTTGGGAAACTTGATGACAGTCGAAACAAAAGGCGGATTTTTTTTTTTTTTGTAATCCATTGGAAAGTTAAAAATTACATAGATACCTATTCGCAGTCATATGTACGATAGGATAGCTTAATGTATGTTATGATTGGAACAGTGGACAGTGCGTACACATCTTTACTGCGGTCGGCGCCGGCTAGTATTCTCGACATTTTGACTCTGAAACAAGGAACGTTTGCAAAAATCGATATTATAAATTAGGTCAAAATATGCTGACAATTGAGACATAACAAGATATGTATGACGGACGAAATTGCTTGATACAATAATACAAATATATGACACGTTCTATCTAATGGGTTACATAATTGTAAATGATACAAATATCTATTACCACGAAGGTGAAAAATGATCATCTTAATTAGTTATAATATCTATTTTTCATTCATACTGGTAAGAGGTTTTCCACGACTCAATCAGTTGGACCTCCTATCGTCAAGATATCTCTAGGTTTTAGCGCGCCCATCGATTATACGGTTTAATTTTTATATGGGGTTTTTAAAAAAAAAAAAAAAAAAAAAAAAAATCAATTATTAAAAATAAATGGGATTATGGGTAAAAACTTGCCTTTTAATTAAAAAAGTATGAGGTTAGTAGAAATTTATTATGGTAAGTATCCAAGTGATAACGTCACGTCACTACGAGTAGAATGGTAGACTGTAGTACTGTAGACTCTCTATTGATAACCGGATGACTATGACTATAGCAATAGTGGCAGTATGGCAGGTTATTTCTATCTGTACGTGTAAATTGGTACGGAATCCTCCCATGGAACAATTTTACAGTATAGTTCAGTCATGGGCAAACTACGACCCATCATCTCGGCCCGCGAAAGATAAGCTCTTAGGTCGCGGGACAGATTCCTGACAGGGGCGAACATATTATACCAATACCTTGTAGGTATACTCGGCCCACAAAGATAAGCTCTTAGGTCGCGGGACAGATTCTTGACAGGGGCGAACATATTATACCAATACCTTGTAGGTATACTCGGCCCACAAAGATAAGCTCTTAGGTCGCGGGACAGATTCCTGACAGAGGCGAACTTATACCAATAGGTACCTTATTGTAGGTATACTCGGCCCACAAAGATAAGCGGTAGGTCGCGAGTTTGATTCCCGACCGGGGCGAATTTTATCACAACGCTTAGAGAGTAACGACTCTGCCTTGTAAGGGCTAGATCGCGGGCTCGTTTACCGCCCGGGGAAGATTTTATCCTAAACAGCTGATGAGGTTCGTCTTTGTTCTAAGAACGGCTGGCTTTCTCCTATCCTGTCCTCCTCTCTTCGATTTCGGGACGATGAGAAAAATCTTTTTAAAAAAAAGGCCTTATAACCTCATGGTATGTACTACCAACCAAACTACTGTATTATCATTATCAATTTTCAGTCTGGCCCGCCATTTTATTAACATAAGACCCAGCCTAAAACAAACTTTGCCCAACCCTGTTACATATTAGTCTATACCTATGCTGGTATGTATATGGTATAGTATCCTTATGAGTATTCTATTCCTATGATTCATTCATCAGTATTAGCCATGACGTAGTAAACTGTAAAATATCTACAGGGTGTCTCTAAAATTAGAAAATTAGACTAGGTAAATGGGCTTCTGGTCTTAACTTCATTTAAATTTTGTAATAAATCATCTGACTGCCAAAAATAAGCTACCTTATTTAGCTTGGATGGTAACGCGTCTACCTTAGAAGCTCTAGGGCGCGGGTTCGATTCCCGCCCGGAGCGAATTTCATCCTACGCGGATAAGGTTCGTTCTCTGAACGGCTGGCTTTCTCCTATCCTGTCTTCCCTCTATCAACTCTCTTAAGGTGTGTCCAAACATAGTCGACCGGCCGTGAGGAAAATCTATGTTGTCGAGGCAGTGTGGACGTGTCAGTCGACATCGATCGATGGCCGGTCGACCATGTGACTGTCTTTGCCGAAATTAATGTCAGATACGGTAACCTAAATTTTAAAAATTCTCTAGATTGTTCAATAGGCACAACAGGAAGTTTCCTAATCACAACCCTCTTATCTGTATTACAGAAGAAGACCAGAAGGCAAATTGATAAGTAGGTACCTTATTGACCTCATTCTGAACATATTGTTCACCCTCTTATCTGTATTACAGAAGAAGACCAGAAGGCAAATTGATAAGTAGGTACCTTATTGACCTCATTCTGAACATATTGTTCAAATAATTAGTAGCTTTCAATACAACCAATGCCCGCCTGTGACGGATTTTATCCTAAACAGATCAGATTTGTTCTCCGAACGGCTGGCTGTCTCCTATCCTGTCTTCCTTCCCGCTTCGATTTCGGGACGATAAGACCTTAGCACTTACAGTTCTCTCTCTCAAACCTCTTCCAATTTTCAACCCATTTAAAAAAGGAAAGTAAAAAAAGGCGTGAACAGTTGACATACCAATTACCCGTGAACATATTAACACCAACAATAATGGCCCAAGTACACAATCACCTATCTACAAGAAATATGTACATACCTAGTTCCTAAGCTTTGGACTACGCTACGCGCTATGGTCCAATGTTACATGTTGACATTGAGAAAAGATGAACCTACTGCAGATTGTTTCCCACAGTAGGTAGCTATGTAGGTACCTACACTGTCAGCAACAAAGCAACTCAACAGTGTTGGTCAATTTAATAAGTGGTTAGTCGGTAGGTAGGTAGGTAGGTAGGTAATTGCTAGCTTGTAGCTACTTTAAAGTGAGGTAGGTACCTACCTCCTTTATTTTCCTTGGACATCTGAGTAGGTAAGTATATCTACACTTGTAGGTAACCAGGTACTACTGTCGTGGTACATGTTGACATTGAGAAAAGATGAACCTACTGCAGATTGTTTCCCACAGTAGGTAGCTATGTAGGTACCTACACTGTCAGCAACAAAGTGTTGGTCAATTTAATAAGTGGTTAGTCGGTAGGTAGGTAATTGCTAGCTGGTAGCTACTTTAAAGTGAGGTAGGTACCTCTTTTATTTTCCTTGGACATCTGAGTACGTAAGTATCTACACTTGTAGGTAACCAGGTACCTACTACTGTCGTGGTAGTTTTTAGTCTGTCCTTCCTTTATTATTACATTACAATAGTAATATACTATATTATCATTATCAATTTTCAGTCTGGCCCGCCATTTTATTAACATAAGACCCAGCCTAAAACAAACTTTGCCCAACCCTGTTTCATATTAGTTTATACCTATGCTGGTATATGGTATAGTATCCTTATGAGGTTTTGAGGGTTAATCAAATTTATTTTGACGTTATTGGGTTCACGTTTTCTCCAATTTTCTAAAATCTCTACTCAATCAGGATCAGTCCATAAATACTCCTATGGGATTTTTTTCCCTTCTGAATATTTGCACATCTGAATATGTAAACATTCAATCAATGCGGAAGCCAATCAGAACCTATGCACCTAGTTATTTTTAGATATATATAAGCAATTCCGGGGAAATCCGGAGTGCAGGCTAATTGGAAACTCATGAAGCATGACGGTGACTACCTAACAAGTGACTTACTGACTAGTCATAGTCACTGATGAACTGCAGAATATTCTATGCTCAGTGACGATGATAGGTTGATAATTAAATGTAAAGCCCCGCATAGGTGCTACTACAATGTCTTCCAACCTGGTATTTCGAGAGATCGTCGAGTCCATACGCGAAATTTCACTTTAAACCTGATATTTGCGCAAATATCTACAATGCAAACTGCTTGACGCAAACTAGGTACAATGCAAATTGCATAATACCTCATGTAAACTACAATCCGTGATAGCTCTATTGTGTCTTCAAGTGTGTCTTGTTCCTATACGCCACGCGCCAGCCTTGTGTTTGCTTGGAGGGTACCACGCCTTGTAAGCGCTAGGTCGCGGGTTGGAGTCCCGCACGAGGCAAACTTTGTCCTTTTTGGCCAAGTTAGGTTCCTTTTTGTCTTTCTCCTATTCTGATGTCCTCTTTGATTTTGGGGCGATAAGACTAGTTGCATTTCCCTCTATCAAATCTCTTCTTTTTTTCCAAGTCCTATAAACTTCTTTTGTATCCCATCTCGTCCATGTACAAATGTTTGTATACCGTACTACTAAACTGTACAATGTATTTATGTATGTATATTGTATAACCTTGATATTTACTACGTTGTGCGCAAATCATCAATACCGGGACTGCATGTTTATTTATTTTAATTTTCTTCATTATTTATTGGAATTCCGTCAGTAGCAGATGTTATGCAATGTTTCGTGAATATGTCTGTTTCTGACAACCTAAAAAGCTTTCACTTTTTCATCAGGAGAGGTTTGAGAGAGGGACCTCTGTAACAACGGAGATCTTATTGTTCCGACATCGAGAGAAGGAAGACATCAGGATAGGAGAAAGCCATTCCGAGGCAACCTTGTCTGTTTCGAATAAAGTTCGCCCCGAATGGGAATCGAACCCGTGGCCTAGCGCTTACAAGGCAGACGCGCTACCTTCCAAGCTAACTAGGCTCGCGACAGGCTTGAAAACAGAACAATGATCTGTATTGATTTAACCAAATAATCGTAATATTGTGATTATTACCTATGCACTATACATTTAATATCAAGGTAATTCCACCATGTTCACAAAATGTGTTACCCAATTCACTGGAATTCTTTAGTAGGTACTTTCTTAATACCGGTAGGTAGCTATGACGTATTAGGTACCTAATGTTTACTTGGCCACTGTGATGACCACATAGGTATCCTTACTATATTCTATTCCTATGATTCATTCATCAGTATTGGCCATGACGTAGTAAACTGTAAAATATCTACAGGGTGTCTCTCTAAAAATGGGCCTCTGGTCTTAACTTCATTTAAATTTTGAAACAACTCATCTGACTACCAAAAATAAGCTAGCTTATTTAGCTTGGATGGTAACGCGTCTACCTTAGAAGCACTAGGGCGCGGGTTCGATTCCCGCCCGGAACGAATTTCATCCTACGCGGATAAGGTTCGTTCCCTGAACGGCTGGTTTTCTCCTATCCTGTCTTCCTTCCCGATTTCGATTTCGGGACGATAAGACCTTAGCACTTACAGATCTCTCTCTCTCAAACCTCTTTCAATTTTCAACCCATTTAAAAAAGGAAAGTAAAAGGCGTGAACAGTTGACATACCAATTACCCGTGAACATTAACACCAATAATAATGACCCAAGTACACAATCACCAGTTCAAATAATTAGTAGCTTTCAATACAACCAATGCCCGCCTGTGACGGATTTTATCCTAAACAGATCAGATTTGTTCTCCGAACGGCGGCTTTCTCCTATCCTGTCTTCCTTCCCGATTTCGGGACGATAAGACCTTAGCACTTACAGTTCTCTCTCTCAAACCTCTTTCAATTTTCAACCCATTTAAAAAAGGAAAGTAAAAAAAAAAAAGGCGTGAACAGTTGACATACCAATTACCCGTGAACATTAACACCAACAATAATGACCCAAGTACACAATCACCTAGTCTGTTCTCGTTATCTCGACATAAACACCATAGCCGTAATGATAAGCATTAAATGTCATGAAAACATTAGAGAGAAGAGAGCCGAGGGGAACAAAAAGGGCGTTCGATACGCTCTCTTCCACCCAACTTTCTTGGATTATAGGGCGTAGGAGGATAGTAGGGAATGACCTAGTTTCTAGGGCACAGGATTAAAGGACAATATAATACTCGTAGATATGTAGGTACGTAATTTCGTAAGTAGGACATTACGAGTTTATTCCCCTAGTTTCTAGGGCACAGGATTAAAGGACAATATAATACTCGTAGATATGTAGGTACGTAATTTCGTAAGTAGGACATTACGAGTTTGTTCCTAGATATTATTTCGAAATAAGGACGTCGGGACAAATATTTCAGCATATGGGAAAAAATAGGTCACTGATGTGGTAAATAAAACATGAGATGCCAGTATAGTTAGCGCTAGGAGTTCGATTCCTGCCCGGGGCGAAGTGGCGAGGTCGTGGGTTCGATCCCGGCCTGGGGCGGATTTTACAAACCTTATCCGTTCAGGATTCTCGGAAAGGCTGGCTTTCTCCTATCCTGTCTTCCTTCTCTCTTCGATTTCGGAACGATAAGACGAGTTCGTTACCTACCTGACGTTGGACAGTCCCACTTGGGCTATACCTACTCGTATGTGCATACCTGTGTACCTTCTCTATCGCCCTATTTCACACACGCAGAGTGCAGTTACTGCAGTTCTGATAATGATATTAGCAAAAAGTATACCATAACATACTCATATAGAGCAAAAAGTACCGACCTATAAGAAAAAGTATCTATCTATAACGTATCCATAAAGCAGAAAGTATGTACCTATATGACGTACGTCCCCCCCCCCCAGACTAAGCTGGTGTACTTCCTGTTAAAGTCCCAGACTAAGCTGGTCTCCTCCCTGTTTTAAGTCCCCCAGCCAGACTAGGCTGGTCTCCTCCCTGTTTAAAGTCCCCCAGCTAGACTAAGCTCGTCTCCTCCCTGTTTAGCGTCTCCCAGCCAGACACTTATTCACTTGTCTTAACTATTTCTTACCTCGTCAATATCTCCACGCACAAGTGACTCGTATGACTTGACATAGATATCCTGAGCCAAATCAATGAAGTCAGGATACAGCTCGAAGTCTGGCTCATAGGAGCGGATTTTCTTTACATTCCGCCACGATGTCGTTTTCTTCTTGAGGAGCTCAAGTTTCTGCTTGGCACCCTGAAGAAGAAACACAATGAATCAGCCTGAGTGCACCCCGTAGGTATGTTATTTAATTTTAAGCACCCAAATCAAATCATGAATCTTTGTGGTACAGCAGAGAGCTTCTTCACAACTTTAGTGGGTATCACAGCATTACTAAGTTTTTCCTTTACTATTAATTTTCATCTCCTCATATCATTATTTTACACTGGTAATGTCACCACTGGTTGCTACTCTGTCAAAGC
>NW_007381797.1:0-10990 GCF_000475195.1 Diaphorina citri | reverse complement strand
GTAGGCCTAACTACCGTCTACCTAACTACAGGTATTATTAAAATTACTATGATTATATTATAGGAAGGAAAGCGGATTAGGATAATTCAATATAAACAGACGGCAAGGATTAAGGATTACCGTATCTCTAATAAAATAAAAATAACGTATCTGCCAGCATATGATTTGTTGATAAACGCAAATTGATCATTCCATGGGAAATCTTTATATTTACTCATGATGGTTCTTTTTATTGTTGCTGAATCCAAGAGTTTAACTTGAGCCAATTTTTAACTCAGATTCTCGGCCATAAGCTTTGTCGTGATTCATACTTACTAACTCACCATTATTATCATCATCACCAGTTCAGTGACTCAATCAGTAAGTCTGTAATTACATCTCGGTGATTCATGACTTAATTTTCCAGACATCATAGAGATATTTCAGTTCTGATCCTGAAAATAACGTATCTGCCAGCATATGATTTGTTGATAAACGCAAATTGATCATTCCATGGGAAATCTTTATATTTACTCTTGATGGTTTTTTTTATTGTTCCTGAATCCAAGAGTTTAACTTGAGCCAATTTTTTTAACTCAGATTCTCGGTCATAAGCTTTATCGTGATTCATACTTACTACCTCACCATTATTATCATCATCACCAGTTCAGTGACTCAATCAGTAAGTCTGCAATTACATCTCGGTGATTCATGACTTAATTTTCCGGACATCATAGAGATATTTCAGTCTCGATCTTGGACAGGTGATTCATATTAGTCTCATTTAAATAGTAGTATTCAAGATCAAGTCAATGTAGGTAGATACATACCTAGACATGTCATAGATATTGGAATACATAAGTTTCTGTTTATCTTCACAGTACCACAATCCTTTATTTCGCCCAAGTCGGTAGGTTTTGGGCCTAAGGGCAATTGGGCATGCGGATGCCAAAAGTCCTGAAAATAGGTTCCAGCTTCCAGCTCGAAAAATAATAAATCAAATCGATAAATACATTTTCCTAGTTAACCAACGTCATTGGTTAGGGTCTTTTAAGTCTCATTTAAATAGTAGTATTCAAGATCAAGTCAATGTAGCTAGATACATACCTAGACATGTCATAGATATTGGAATACATAAGTTTGTGTTTATCTTCACAGTACCACAATCCTTTATTTCGTCCAAGTCGGTAGGTTTTGGCTCTAAGGGCGATTGGGCATGCGGATGCCAAAAGTCCTGAATAAATAGGTTCCAGCTTCAAGCTCGAAAAATAAATCAAATCGATAAATAAATTTTCCTAGTTAACCAACGTCATTGGTTAGGGTTAGGTGGTAGAGAATGCTCTGTAGAATTCTTATACACATTTGAGCTTGTCTACATTCCACTCAAGACTAGGTAGGCCTAACTACCGTCCACCTAACTACAGGTATTATTAAAATTACTATGATTAAGTACATTTTACATTACGTAAGTATAGGAAGGAAAGCGGGCGGATTAAGGATAATTCAATCTATACAAAAGGGGAGGGTTAAGAATTACCGTATCTCTATTTATACATACCTATGTACATTCCTATCTTATATTCACAGGTGGTAGAGAATGCTCTGTAGAATTCTTATACACATTTGAGCTTGTCTACATTCCACTCAAGACTAGGTAGGCCTAACTACCGTCTACCTAACTACAGGTATTATTAAAATTACTATGATTATATTATAGGAAGGAAAGCGGATTTATAGGATAATTCAATATAAACAGACGGCAAGGATTAAGGATTACCGTATCTGTATCTACATGTACATATTTATCTTATATTCAAGTAGGTAAATTCAATTTATTCAAGTTCAAGATTGTGCTATGCCGAAGCCATATTATGTGGGCGCCAGGTGCTGATAAACTGAATTACTGAATTTCAAGTGCGAGTAATGCACGTTGCACTAAGGAGCTTATGCTAAGCTAAAATTACACTGATGGATCAATTCCAAAGTTAAAGGCGTGTGTTTCTTGTGGAATCATAACTGCCTTATCTGTTATCCGTATTAAATGGATAACTCCGGAATCATAATAATTGCCTTATCCCAAATACGGATACGTATAACTCCTGTTAAAATAAAAATAAAATTATTTAATAAAATAAAAATCTGCCGGCCTATGATTTGTTGATAAACACAGCAAATTGATCATTCCACGGGAAATCTTTATATTTACTCATGATGGTTCTTTTTATTGTTGCTGAATCCAAGAGGTTAACTTGAGCCAATTTTTAACTCAGATTCTCGGTCATAAGCTTTATTGTGATTCATACTTACTACCTCACCATTATTATCATCATCACCAGTTCAGTGACTCAATCAGTACCTAAGTCTGCAATTACATCTCGGTGATTCATGACTTAATTTTCCGGACATCATAGAGATATTTCAGTCTCGATCCTGGACAGGTGATTCATATTGGTCTCATTTAAATAGTAGGTATATTCGAGATCAAGTCAATGTAGCTAGATACCTACATACCTAGACATGTCATAGATATTGGAATACATAAGTTTGTGTTTATCTTCACAGTACCACAATCTTTTATTTCGTCCAAGTCGGTAGGTTTTGGCTCTAAGGGCGATTGGGCATGCGGATGCCAAAAGTCCTGAAAATAGGTTCCAGCTTCAAAAATGACATGTGACAGAAATATGCAGCCGTATAATTATGCCTATCCCTCCGGAGTGCCATACCGTGGACACATTTGTCACTAGGAATAAGGAAGACATTGACCTCTCTACAGGGTGACTCGGGAATCCGCCTTAAGTGCAATCCAAGGAGCATTAGAAATTCCCTAGAATTCCTTAGGCCAGTCACTCACTATCAAGGAGATTTGAGGAGCACACATACTATCAGGTAGACCTGACAGGTGCGGCTGAAAAGGTCCGTCTGTCAGGTCAACCTGATACCTGATAAGCACACACACTTTCAGGTAGACCTAACAGGCGGACCTGATCAGGTCCACCTGATAATGAGTCGCTGCCCTTATTATTCAAGGAGTGTACTAATAAGAAAGGCATTTTTTTTTTAGGATAAAATTGCCCCACCCCCCCGGCGGAAATGAACCCGCGAACTAGCGCTTACAAAGCAAACGCGCTACCGGGTCGTAGTGACATAGGGCTTTAATATCGTCCCATGCACAACCCCGCGAAGCCCCCGGGAGCGCGAAGCGCGACCCTATGCACAACCCCGCGAAGCCCCGGGAGCGCGCAGCGCGACCCTATGCACAACCCCGCGAAGCCCCCGGGAGCGCGCAGCGCGACCGTATACGCAACCCCGCGTAGCGAACACGCGAAGCCCCCGGGGGGTGGAGGGGGGCGAAGCCCCCCTCCCGAGCACGAAGTGCGAGTGAAATTTAATACAGTAGGTGGTACCTACCTACCTACCTACCTCCGTACACAGTTAAGGTAGGTAAGTACATTTACTTACAATATCAAATCTACATATAACAGGACGGCAAGACAACAGTCATTGAATTATTTTTTTTCAAAGAGTTTTGATAGAGGACACTGTCACAACGGAGGTATTATAGTCCCAGAATAGAAGAGAGAAGGAGAGGATTGGAAAAAGCCAGCCGTTCCCAGAACGAACTTAATCTGCTTAGGATAAAGTTCGCCCCGGACGGGAATCGAACCCACGACCAGTTCTCACAAGGCAGGTACCTTCCAAGGTACCTAGGCTGGAGCAGCCCGGTCGTTTGTTATTCTGCCAAAACGAGGCTGAAAAGTCCGTTTACCTGTCCCAAAGGAAATGTCTGAAAAGTCCCAAAGGAAACGTCCCGAAGGAAACCAGTCCGTACTCATGACTACCAAAAGAAATTCACAATTTCAAGTCCACAATGACGGTAGTGACGGTACCAACTGTTTGTTGACACAATAAAACTCCCTGGCCTTGCCAATAAAATTCACAAGTGTGTGAAAATGACATGTGACAGAAATATGCAGCCGTATAATTATGCCTATCCCTCCGGAGTGCCATACCGTGGACACATTTGTCACTAGGAATCAGGAAGACATTGACCTCTCTACAGGGTGACTCGGGAATCCGCCTTAAGTGCAATCCAAGGAGCATTAGAAATTCCCTAGAATTCCTTAGGCCAGTCACTCACTATCAAGGAGATTTGAGGAGCACACATACTATCAGGTAGACCTGACAGGTGCGGCTGAAAAGGTCCGTCTGTCAGGTCAACCTGATACCTGATAAGCACACACACTTTCAGGTAGACATAACAGGCGGACCTGATCAGGTCTACCTGATAGTGAGTCGCTGCCCTTATTATTCAAGGAGTGTACTAATAAGAAAGGCATTTTTTTTTATAAAATTGCCCCACTTCCCGGCGGAAATGAACCCGCGAACTAGCGCTTACAAAGCAAACGCGCTACCGGGTCGTAGTGACATAGGGCTTTAATATCGTCGATGGCCCTACTTATACCAAAACCAAGCCCATAGGCTTGTTCAGTGTACACCCTGTATTTTAAATGGAATACACGGAATTCCTATCTCACATGGGTTCGATGCTATCTACCACGATGATCGCAGAGGGAAACACACGGTAGATTACGTATTCCAATCGCATACTCTAGGACCCGAGACCCAGACTGTGAGAATCTCAAGCCACAGGGGGCCTACCATGGCCTTAGGTGGCCGATAGCCAATTCAACACCACCATTATGTAACGTGTTGTGGGCTACAACGGTGTGTCGAGGTATCCGGGTTTCTGGCGGTCGTTAATTTGGCGAACCAAAACATGTCCAACGACAAGTCATTTGGTCATGTAGTGTGATTAACTTTGAAACTTTACTCACTATTGCCAACCTATGATTAACTTTAACTAATTATTGACAAGCTAGTTAGCTAGAGCGTCTGTCTTTACAAGGTCGCGGGTTCGATTCCCGCCCGCGCCGCGGGGAGAACTTTGTCCCAAATAGATAAAGGTTCGTTTCCGAAACGGCTGGCTTTCTCCTATCTTGTCTTCTCTCTTCGATTCAGGAACGATAATCTATTTTACAATTTATCAAATCTTAAGTTATTATTATTTTATTCTTAAGAAGGAAGAAAACAATGACTCTGGATCCAAGAGCTCAGAAAGTCAGAAACGCGTAGGTTCTTGAAATTTCCTAACCAGTTCTTCATCTCGTGCTTTTCTAATCCGAACCCCTGTGTCGTTTCGGTACAGCGGGCAGAGTAGCAGACTGAACATGTTTCTGGCATCAAGTCTTCTGGCATCAAGACCAGCACACGCTACGCCTCTCTACCAGAAGGTACTTCGAGCCCATGTCATCGACACGCTTTACAGAATCCCCCCTTCACCAGGTTCATTTTACCCTTGGATACATTCGAGTGCGTTTCCATATCATTCAGACATGTAGTTAAAGTTGTATGAAGACTGCGCACAGAGTTCAACAGAGGATAATATGCATGGATTAAAATTGGAAAGAAACCTTGAAATTAAGTTCGTACGAATCTACTACTTACCATTTGACCAACAGCAGACTCCTTAAGTAAAGTACATAGATAGGTACTGGGTACCTATCTTTCCGGGTTCTATTTATCCCAAACAGGTAAAGACGTAAAGTTCGTTTTCGAAACGGCGGGCTTTCTCCTACCCTGTCCTAATCTCTTCGATTCCGGACGATATAAGACATTTCCTTTAATCAAACCTCCGGGGAGAAAGGAAAAAAAAATCGGGATTCGAATGGTAGCGGGTAACGCAATTATTATTTTATTCCTAGTGTCATCCCCCTCACTGAGATATGAAATGTGATAAATAGGTTCTTCAGTTCCATCTCAGTAGAAATTAATTTGTTAAATGGAAGTACTCGTACATGCTACATTTACTACATGATCGTGGGACATTTTGGGACGTCCAAATTCAGCAAATTAATCACAAAACAAACGGAGTTCAGGTGTACACCGATGACTCAACGAATCTAGACAAGCCTCCCCCCCCCGCCGTTCTGTGCCAATATTAGAAGCGCTAAGTTGCGGGTTCGATTCCCGCCCGGGGTGGATTTTATCCTGAACGGATAAGGTTCATTCTCGAAACGGCTAGCTTTCTCCTATCCTGTCTTTCTTCTCTCTTCGCTTTCGGGGCGACAAGACCTCGGCAGAATTCCCTCTATCAAACCTCTTGAACATAAAAGTTCCGAAGAGTGTTGACAAACAGAAAAATAAGAAACACACATTGCACATCAGAAAAACCGTTAGCCCTTATTCCGAGCATTTCCCAGTCCCCCTATGTAAGCAAGGCGGGGTTCAACACAGCTTGAGAGTTTATTGCAAAGGGGTGTGTGGGGTTATTGTATGAGCGGGTCCCCTGATAGCGAGTTTATGAAGGGGGGCTGTGATTAACGTGAACATCTGCCCTTGGAATGGAAAATGATCACACGTAACACATTACCCGGTATGTACGTGCATACGAACAGAAGCTGTGTGATAAACATTCAGTCGTTTTGTTCTGTGATGTACTGATAGAATATCTGTATTCTCGTAATAAAATTGTTTTTCATTAAACTAATTGGACTCGTGTTGTTGTTTCAATCGACCGAAACCTTCGTGCCTTATGGATCGCGTCTAGAAAAGGTAGGTGAAAGTTTTCGAAAAGTTAAATACGGTACGTACTTATATCTAAAATAGGTATACGTCGGTATCTAGTTATAATAAGATACCTAGAACCACTCAGGTGATTTTAAAACACGAGACCATTTCAGAACGGAATCAAAAGATTTAAATTTAAAAGAATTAATTATGCTTATTATATTTCGTGTTCGGAATGATTTTTTTGAGGAAAGGTCTGTAAGTCATAAAAACCGAATGAATTCATTCTGGCTTCCAGGTATAATTAAACTATTCTACTTACTTATATCTAAAATAGGTATACGTCGGTATCTAGTTATAATAAGATACCTAGAACCACTCAGGTGATTTTAAAACACGAGACCATTCCAGAACGGAATCAAAAGATTTAAATTTACAAGAATTAATTATGCTTATTATATTTCGTGTTCGGAATGATTTTTTGAGGAAAGGTCTGTAACTCATATAAACCGAATGAATTCATTCTGGCTTCCAGGCATAATTAAACTATTCAACTTGTTCACATTGTTTCTCATCTACGTACCTATGTAATGTAGGTACCTATAGATACATAATTATTATGTATTTAACGTGGTCTGACCGATGCGATGTAGCAGATGGTTTTAGATATTACCTAAGGTGCTATATTCAAGAGTAATAATAAGACATTGGAGTTGTTATGATCAGATGGACAAGTTTATTGACGAGTTGGTTTGGTATAAAGTTCAATAACAATATTGTTTGATTGGGTGAGCTATCCCTCCGGAGTGCCATACCGTGGACACATTTGTCACTAGGAATCAGGAAGACATTGACCTCTCTACAGGGTGACTCGGGAATCCACCTTAAGTGCAATCCAAGGAGCATTAGAAATTCCCTAGAATTCCTTAGGCCAGTCACTCACTATGAAGGAGATTTGAGGAGCACACATACTATCAGGTAGACCTGACAGGTGCGGCTGAAAAGGTCCGTCTGTCAGGTCAACCTGATACCTGATAAGCACACACACTTTCAGGTAGACATAACAGGCGGACCTGATCAGGTCTACCTGATAGTGAGTCGCTGCCCTTATTATTCAAGGAGTGTACTAATAAGAAAGGCATTTTTTTTAGGATAAAATTGCCCCACCCCCCGGCGGAAATGAACCCGCGAATTAGCGCTTACAAAGCAAACGCGCTACCGGGTCGTAATAGTGACATAGGGCTTTAATATCGTGGATGGCCCTACTTATACCAAAACCAAGCCCATAGGCTTGTTCAGTGTACACCCTGTATTTTAAATGGAATACACGGAATTCCTATCTCACATGGGTTCGATGCTATCTACCACGATGATCGCAGAGGGAAACACACGGTAGATTACGTATTCCAATCGCATACTCTAGGACCCGAGACCCAGACTGTGAGAATCTCAAGCCACAGGGGGCCTACCATGGCCTTAGGTGGCCGATAGCCAATTCAACACCACCATTATGTAACGTGTTGTGGGCTACAACGGTGTGTCGAGGTATCCGGGTTTCTGGCAGTCGTTAATTTGGCGAACCAAAACATGTCTAACTTACGACGAGTCATTTGGTCATGTGGTGTGATTAACTTTGAAACTTTACTCACTATTGTCAACCTATGATTAACTTTAAATCATTATTGACAAGCTAGAGCGTCTGTCTTTACAAGGTCGCGGGTTCGATTCCCACCCGCGCCGCGCGGAGAACTTTGTCTCAAATAGATAAAGGTTCGTTTCCGAAACAGCTGGCTTTCACGTGTTGTGGGCTACAACGGTGTGTCGAGGTATCCGGGTTTCTGGCGGTGGTTAATTTGGCGAACCAAAACATGTCTAACTTACGACAAGTCATTTGATCATGTAGTGTGATTAACTTTGAAACTTTACTCACTATTGCCAACCTATGATTAACTTTAACTCATTATTGACAAGCTAGTTAGGTAGAGCGTCTGTCTTTACAAGGTCGCGGGTTCGATTCCCGCCCGCGCCGCGGGGAGAACTTTATCCCAAATAGATAAAGGTTCGTTTCCGAAACGGCTGGCTTTCTCCTATCTTGTCTTCTCTCTTCGATTCAGGAACGATAATCTATTTTACAATTTATCAAATCTTAAGTTATTATTATTTTATTCTTAAGAAGGAAGAAAACAATGACTCTGGATCCAAGAGCTCAGAAAGTCAGAAACGCGTAGGTTCTTGAAATTTCCTAACCAGTTCTTCATCTCGTGTTTTTCTAATCCGAACTCCTGTGTCGTTTCGGTACAGCGGGCAGACTGAACATGTTTCTGGCATCAAGACCAGCACACGCTACGCCTCTCTACCAGAAGGTACTTCGCTGGATCCAAGAGCTCAGAAAGTCAGAAACGCGTAGGTTCTTGAAATTTCCTAACCAGTTCTTCATCTCGTGTTTTTCTAATCCGAACCCCTGTGTCGTTTCGGTACAGCGGGAAGAAAACAATGACTCTGGATCCAAGAGCTCAGAAAGTCAGAAACGCGTAGGTTCTTGAAATTTCCTAACCAGTTCTTCATCTCGTGCTTTTCTAATCCGAACCCCTGTGTCGTTTCGGTACAGCGGGCAGAGTAGCAGACTGAACATGTTTCTGGCATCAAGTCTTCTGGCATCAAGACCAGCACACGCTACGCCTCTCTACCAGAAGGTACTTCGAGCCCATGTCATCGACACGCTTTACAGAATCCCCCCTTCACCAGGTTCATTTTACCCTTGGATACATTCGAGTGCGTTTCCATATCATTCAGACATGTAGTTAAAGTTGTATGAAGACTGCGCACAGAGTTCAACAGAGGATAATATGCATGGATTAAAATTGGAAAGAAACCTTGAAATTAAGTTCGTACGTATCCACTACTTACCATTTGACCAACAGCAGACTCCTTAACAGTACATAGATAGGTACCTATCTTTCCGGGTTCAATTTATCCCAAACAGGTAAAGACGTAAAGTTCGTTTTCGAAACGGCGGGCTTTCTCCTTTCCTGTCCTAATCTCTTCGATTCCGGGACGATATAAGACATTTCCTTTAATCAAACATCCGGGGAGAAAGGAAAAAAAAAATCGGGATTCGAATGGAAATAGCCCCGAGGTAGCGGGTAACGCAATTATTATTTTATTCCTAGTATCATCCCCCTCACTGAGATATGAAATGTAATAATCAAGATATTCAAGATGATTGTTTCAATGTGTCCTTACATCGTTATAAAACACATGGCTCACCAGGAGAAAAGAAGAGCAGATCATTGTGAAATACTCACATACTTTGTGCGGGGTAAGCTACTGTGGTGTTCTCTCTATTTGATGCTTTGGAAGCGGTGTTGCGGCGGAAAATCAGTTTTCGAAACGGCGGGCTTTCTCCTATCCTGTCCTAATCTCTTCGATTCCGGGACGATAGAAGACATTTCCTTTAATCAAACCTCCGGGGAGAAAGGAAAAAAATCGGGATGCGAATGGAAATAGCCCCGAGGTAGCGGGTAACGCAATTATTATTTTATTCCTAGGGTCATCCCCCTCACTGAGATATGAAATGTGATAATCAAGATGATTGTTTCAATGTGTCCTTACATCGTAATAAAACACATGGCTCACCAGGAGAAAAGAAGAGCAGATCATTGTGAAATACCCACATACTTTGT
This sequence comes from Diaphorina citri, assembly GCF_000475195.1. Taxonomy (NCBI): domain Eukaryota; kingdom Metazoa; phylum Arthropoda; class Insecta; order Hemiptera; family Psyllidae; genus Diaphorina; species Diaphorina citri. The sequence goes on along the minus strand of NW_007381797.1, from coordinate 761 downwards.
GCGGGGTAAGCTACTGTGGTGTTCTCTCTATTCGATGCTTTGGAAGCGGTGTTGCGACGGAAAATCGGTTATTTTTCAGGCCAAAAACTTTGGCGAAAATATCACCCGCACAAACTGCCTGCTTCCTTACCCATTGATACCGACTACGCTCAACGTTACTTAACTTCAGTGATCCATTGGTAAGTGGGAACTGATGTAGTCAACATGCTATCACCGCGCCGCCGCTGACTCTATTGTTGAAAAAAAGAAAAAAGTTTGACAGAGGGAACTGTTACTTCTCAGGTCTTATCGTCCCGAAAGCGAAGAGGATACTCAGTACGTACGAAGAACGAACTTTATCTGTTTAGGATAAAATCCCCCCGGACGTGAATCCAAATGTGCCAAATAGAAGGCTTACATCACACTTCTGGGCAGTTCTGACCTAACACCAACTCTGGACATCACCAAAAACATCCTCCCCTGCGGTCGAACAATGAAGCCATATTTGAACCATATCAAACCATATTAGTCATTTCTCATTAGTGAAGTAATGTGATGACATTCAAAGAATAACACAAATGTAATTGCTCATCAAAACAAAACAACTGAATGACATAATCGAACCAGTGGCGACTTCCCAATGGAAGCTAGGGAAGAAGTGTTCCAAATTAATGTGGATGTTCCAAATTATACTTAGGCATTTGGGGCCTCTGAATATGTCCCGAAGGGCCCCTAAATCACCGGGGGTTTGATATACACCAATGATCGGCATACTGTTGATG
>NW_007381796.1:0-11002 GCF_000475195.1 Diaphorina citri | reverse complement strand
ATGGGTGTGGTGTGTGTGGGGGGAAGTGTATTTGTGTGTGTGTGGTGGTCCCGTACAAAGGACGGGTCAACCACTAGTCTAGAAATATTTCTTCTCTAACTTACCTTTCTAAAGTTAGAATCAAGATAGATTAGCTTAATGGGTGGTTAGCATGTTAATAGTATTCATATTTAGATAATAATGATAGATTAGGTTAATGGAGATGTTAGGTTAATGGTAATAATGATAGATAAGGGTAATGGCTATGTTAGGTTAATGGTAATAACGATAGATTAGGCTAATGCTACTTAGTACCTACCTAATATACCTACTGTAAGTAATGTAAGTATGTAGGTGCCAATTATTTATAGATAATACAATTATTGATTCAGTACTTACTGTAGCTTAAGGACTATAAATATTCAATCTATGCATCTATGAAATAAATCTAATACCTACTTCTTTGAAGCGGGATTTACTTAACAAAACAGTAGCTCTATGCTGTGACACTGCATCTAGTAACTTGGGTAGGTTAAAAGGCGCTGCTGTACTAATAGAACAAATGATAGATAAAGACTTGCTATATCTTCCATGTAGACTATGAATAAATGCTCGGTACCCCTTATCACACCTATCCATGTTTTCACGACATTTAAATTCAGTGACCCTCATAGAATGGAAAATCGTGTTGTTCTTTATCAGAGGTCCCTTAAGTATTTTCTCGACTTTTATTTTCAGGTGAAAAAGGTGGCCAAGGAAGGGTACAACTTCACATTTGGGAATGAGTCTGTTTCGACCTTTGTGACCGCTTTCTACGATGCTGTCATTCTGTACTCGATAGCTCTCAATGAGACCATTGCCATGGGAGGGAGCCAGTCGGATGGCTCAGCCATCACCAGACGAATGTGGAATAGGACATATCAGGGTAAGTGTAGAACATTAATTTTCTGACTGCAATAAGTTGCGTGATTATTTATCCAGTATGAACTTTTCCAAGTCACCTTTGAATATCAATTCCATACCCGGTGAATTAATCATGGGCATGATACACCCAAGGAATGTATCACACATAGCTGACTCAAAACCCACCATGTATGGACAAATGAAACTGTCAGAAGACACATCTCTAAATCATTCATAAACACATCTCTAAATTTTATGACTTGACTTGGACTCGAACCATCAACGTCCAGATCCGAAATCCATCCTGCCAACCACTACACCATTGAGGTTGGTTCATAAATACATTTTGTACTATGTGATCCCCTTGTGTAATCACAAGTGCACCATCGCAAATTCAATACTGGTATATTTAATAATGTGACACTCGATACTCTATTGAAGGTAGATGCTACGAGCTAAGAACCTTATCATTTCATTGTAGAGAGTACTGAAAGCTAAAATACAATAGAGCCAACAGTACGTTGCCTGGAGCCAAACGTTGAGGTTGGAAAAAAAGCTCAGAAGACTTTTCAGGCAGAAAGAAGAAAGTACAAGGAGACTTAGTAATATCATTGCATAGCGTGATCCCTAGAGGGGAAAGCTTGGGTAAAGGATTAAGGTAAAATCCAGTGGTGGAAATGGTAAAAAGAGGGTTCGGTTTTCATGATTCAAAAGATCTTTTCAATTACACTTTTGAACCAATTTTTGGGATCAGTCCTTCGAAAATTTGAGAAATTTAGTTTGGAGATAGGTATTATTTATTTTTAGGAGTGATGGAGACCGATTTGGCCAGAAGGGAAGGAAAAAAAAAAGTGGCATAGTTACCTTATTGTTCCGTGTTTTATTACCTCACATACTTTACCTAGCCTTTCTGTAAGCTTTTTCTGTTGCTATCTTCTTGACTTAAAACCCGGTTTCTTAGTTTTTTCTTCTATTTTTTTGCTTTCTATTTTTCTATTCTGAAAACACTTAATGTAATTTCAACTGTGTCTTCTTCTTTTTAATTATTATTTATTAAAAGATCTTCTTCGGTCTGCAGAACTCTTCTGCAAGTTTTCTTGTAAGTTGAGTGAATCAAATATGAAAGAGCTCAGAAACGAAATTACCTATCCCATGGGAAAAACTCGGGGCTTGAAGAGAGCCATTTGTTCTTAGTTTTTCCGAAAGTTTTCTATATCATAGTACGAATAATTAATCTAAATTAGCATTTATTGTGTTCTTTTGATGTTTTTTAAGTAGCAAATATTGTTTAAAACAAGTTTTATTCTATTATAAAAAGTCCTAACACCAATAGGTGAGGAGTTGTAGCGACAAATATGGGCAAAAAACACATAATGCCCCTGGATTGCATAACCAAAGTGACGGAAAACTTTAAGGCCATTGAGCATGTCGACAGCGATGTCCGATCGAGCTGAAACTTTTTAGCATTTTTTTTTAGACCAAAAGGAACCATAAATCGAGTGATAATCATTACTTTTTAATACTTCGAAAATAAGGGCCAGTCTACTGTCCACACATAGTCGACGGTCGATTGAATCTATGTTGTGGAGGCAGTCTAGACAGTTTCAGCCGACATCGATCGACGGTCGACTATGTGTGGACACAGCTTAAGAATCAACCATGCTGGTGCATTCAGAGACTCAGACTATTCAGAGTTTTCCTGGAAGCAATAATTCATTTTTTTTTTTTAAAAGAGGTTTGACAGAGGGAACTGTAACTGCTATGGTCTTATCGTCCCGAAATCGAAGAGTGAAGGAAGACAGGATAGGAGTAAGCCAGCCGTTCCGAGAACGAACTTTATCCCATCAGGATAAAATCCGCCCCGGGCGGGAATCGAACCCGCGGCCTAGAGCAATAATTCAAGTGAGCAAAGTTTTCCTCGTATTTTGCACGTGAAAATTCCCTGTTGAATCTTCTTTATCTTTATTTCTGCCATCTCACTTCTTGGTAGCTGAAATCTCAGAATATATGTCCTCTAACCGTGTGCTCCCTTCTCCCTCTCTCTCTCCCTCCCTCTCTCCACTGCATTTGTCCCGTCTTCCCTCTTCTCAAAGCACAACACTTGGGATTCTTGGGAAGAAAAATACTCAGAATGAAGATGCACACATAAAAAACGAAAACGGAAAGAGAGAGAGAGAAAGAGGGAGAGAAAAAGAGAGAGGGCCTCCCCTTGGGTGATAGAGAGGAGGAGAGAAAGAGGAAGGGGGGAGGAAAGAAGAAGAAGAAGAGAGAGAGTGAGATGGAAAGAGGAAGGGAAGGGGAGGGAGAGGGAAAGAAAGACTAAAAAGAGTGAGTGGAGGAGACTAGAAATAAGGACAGAAGAAGATGGGAAGACGCATGAGTTGGACAAAGAGATAAAGGTAGGGGACAGACTCCACTTTTTTGCACAGACTAAACTCAAACTCTAAAGTATAATGTGATGAGATCTGATAGCTAGGGGGTATAATAATGGTGAGAGGTACGTGGTCAAACTATTGTGATAATCATTTCCGACAAGCGAGAGTGTTTCTCAACATTGGCCACATTTTTCTTGCGAAATCTGAGTTGAGTTATCAACGTCTTTTCCTCTTCTGAATGCAGAAGGTATTTATCTGAATGCTAAAGGCATGTATCCGTTGAGTCGGTTGTACGAATTCGGCTTGTGTTAACATCCCAAATTCGAAGAGAAAAGGACAGGCTAGGAGAAAGCCAGCCGTTCGGAGATCGAGCCATATCTGTTTAGGATAATGTTTGCCTCGGACGGAAATCGACCCTGCAACCTAATGATTACAAGGCAAACGCGCTACCCTCCAAGCTACATAACTAGGAAGGCTATCTTCCTTGCTATGTACGGAACTACTGTCCATCATTTGTGTACCACCCTAGTTTGAAGTTTGAAGATCACTGCTTTCTTCCTGTCCAACGTCCGCCTTTATTAAGTACCCTTTCCCTATTTTCCTTTTCATCTGTGTTCCTACTGTCCCATTTATCTTGTTTCACTATTCCTCGCCTTACCCTGTTTTATACGACTGTCTGACGTGTCGAATGTAATATGGCTGTCTTATAATATGTACCCTATGATTGCCCTTGTACTGTGTACCCTGTATGTCTCCCTTATCCTCCTCTCAATATCTTCTGGTCAAATTCATTTGGTATCCTTTGTCCTCGAGGTATCCTGCTGTTGAGCAGGAAGGTGACTGTTAAGCATTTCTCTCTACGAGTAATGTTACGAAAGGTATTAAACTTATCTAACCGTTCGGCGTTCCCTAAAAACAACTTTTAAATTGGTTATTCATCTTCTTGAAACCATTTAAATTAGCGTGTTATGTATGTATCTACTCACTACTGTATTTAAAAGAGAGAGACAGAGGGAGGGGGAGAGAGGGAGGGAGAGAGAGACAGAGGGAGGGGGAGAGAGGGAGGGATATAGAAGTAGATAGAGAGAGAACAGGGGAAAGTAATTTATCTCTCTCTCTCCTGAAAATTACTTGAGCTATGAGGGTTAGGTCCTTAGAAGATTATTAGGAGTCCCGTGGGATTGCTGTATTGTATTGAGAATTATATTCGGGAAAGCACAATTCATCTGGACAAGTATTATATAGAACCTACATTAGATGACTCGCTGGTACAGTGGTACGCTCGCCTGGTAAACAGGAGGGCGTGGGTTGAATCTGAGCCGAGGTATAGAACTTCTTCCTCATTTATTTACGAATTTGTGACCATATTATAATAGAGCTCTAAAGGTGTCCACTCATATTCGACCGGCCTTTGATCGATGTCGGCTCAACCGTCCACACTGCCTCGACAACATAGGGTCACATGGTAGAAGACACTTCCAACTTAACTTCACTTCGATTCGAATCAAATCCGATGGCTTTATTTGAATTCCCTGTGTTTCCAGACTGTCATATCAGAGGATGCCATGAGTCTGTATGATGTGGGACGTCAGGTGTTTGTTCCCACTGCTTTCTATAAGGTAAGTTATGGGGTAATTTTATAAGGTATCTAATCTAGTAGTTCAAGGGGTAAATGATGTTTGGTATCTGAGTAAATAAGACGTGCCAAAAAACTGGGTTCTATACATCTTGTCCCTGGATTTTTAATCACAGTACTATCCAGTTTTCAACTATCTAGGTAGATCCATTGATCCATAAATATTAGGTATTAAAACCTGACAAAATTTGGTTCTACTTACTTAATTTGGTCATTATAAAATTTAGTTCTACACATTATGTTTCTAATGATTGATCTTCTTAATTATTGTCTTCATCGATCACTTTATACACAGCGAAAAGTTTTCGCTCCAGGATAAGAAACGTCCATTGTTTGCTTTTACAGGGCAACAAGGTAGCAATAAAAAATCTGAAGAAGTCAAGAATTGATCTCACTCGACCTCTGCTGTTAGAACTGAAAAGGGTAAGTCCCACAAATATTGCTGTCACACTTATCCCTCCGTCATAAATTTCAATAAAATATTGCCGCCAGTTAGCTTGGTTGGTAGCGCGTCTGCCTTGCGCTTGACCGCGGGTTCGATTCCCGCGAGGGGCGGATTTCATCTTGAACGGATAATGTTCGTTCTCGGAACGGCTGGCTTTCTCCTATCCTGTCTTCTTTCTCTCTTCGATTTCGGGACGATAAGACCTTAGCACTTACCATTAGGCCATTTTGCTTCTAAAATATAAATAAAAACAATAACACAAATAAATGAGTTTAACTTCACAAATTATGAATTTTGATCACTATATCCTAATTCTCTTCCCTGGATATTTTCAGCTCAAAGACCTGCACCACGACCACCTGGTGAAATTCATCGGGGCCTGTCTAGATCCTCCTCATTGCTGTCTCCTCACAGAGTATTGTCCTAAGGGAAGTCTGCAGGATATTCTGGAGAATGAGCAGTTCAAGCTGGAACCTATGTTCAAGAATAGTCTCATGCACGATATAGTCAAGGTAAAAAATATTTAGATGCCATACCATACCATACCGCAGTGACCCATCTAAACAAACAAGTACCAATCTAACCTCAAGTAAACACTCGTAACAATGGTTACCTTGTTTAATCCTTGCTGAATTCCACTACATTAGGACAAACATTTCGGATATCCTTCCTTTTCCTTGAAATTTATAAGGGTCGAAATAACCACGTTCAATCAAAGTTCCTTGAAATGCATTTGATTAAAGTGGGAGCTTTCAAGAAGTCAGATTTCTTCTGGTGTTGCCTTAGCAAAAGCAAATTTTGCGTTTTAATCTTGCTAGATGTTTGGTCTATCGTTGGTGGTACCTGTTGTTGATTTATCAGCATCCCCACTGTTTTGTTTATAACGTCCTCTTTAACTTATTTTCCTATCGTGGGTGTATTCTCAGAACTCTATTAAAAGCAGCTTTATTGTGCTCTTTTTACCTCTAATATTTCCCTGAACTTTGTACCATGAACTGACGTAATATTTTGTTCCCTGAACTTTCTAGGTTCTCTAAACTGACGTAATGTATTGTTTCCTGTGTTGCAGCCGTTCCATATGCTATCGTCAGCATTGTTCTAAGTTCCTTACTTGTTATGCTTTTCATAGCATCAGCTTTCATTTATCGGTAAGTAAATGGCCAGGGATTTACTAACCCTGTTCCAAGATTGTACGAAATAGTGAAAATTAAGCCATAATATGATATGTGACATTTTTCGATTGCTCCCACAGTTCAATGGTTACCTAAAAACGAAGGAAACGGACCGTTAGGTATTGCTAAAGGAGTAAAACAAGATTAAAGTATTTATCTATGTAGATAACAATATAGGATACTGATAAGTACAACAAGTAGGTTACCCATAATATGATATGTGACATTTTTCGATTGCTCCCACAGTTCAATGGTTACCTAAAAACGAAGGAATTGCTAAAGGAGGTATTGCTAAAGGAGTAAAACAAGATTAAAGTATTTATCTATGTAGATAACAATATAGGATACGGATAAGTACAACAAGTAGGTTAAATACCTACATAATAATGTATTGAAACAATAATGGTAGTAATGGTACAAATCTCATGGGTAAATAGTTTCTCCACCATTAGAAACACTTCTCTATGTTACCTAAGCTCAGGGGACTTGGCTGTGCTACTTAAAAGACCAATAAAAAAGATCCTCTCTCAGGGGAAGCTGGCGAAGCGTATTAAAGATGTAATAAAGTACACAATGTTACGGACAAAAGCTCTTTAACTGGCAAAGGTCAGAGGGTGTTTAAGAGAAGAGCTAGGTCAAGTTGGGAAGTGCTAGCAGCTAGGAGGGTTTTTATATGCACGTATCAAGTATGTATTGTTTTTCTAAGGAAACGAGGAGGGGAAAAGAAACAAAATAGAAAAGTACCTAGATCACATCATCTTCTTTTGTGGCGCGTGGAAAGCAGTCCTTCAACTGCTATGGTCATTTGAGTCTTTTTTCCGTCGTTTTTTATCTAGGATTTCCAACCGCTCCGCTCCTTAGGTTTAGAATCCCAGAGTATGCAAAGTTCTTGTAAACCTTTATTTATATATTGATCTCTAATTTTCGTACATGGATCTCTAATTTTCCAACATTGATCTCTAATTTTCCAACATTGATCTCTAATTTTTAGACTTTGATCTCTAATTTTCAAACATTGACCTCTAATTTTCAGACATTACAAGCTCGAGTCTTCTTTTGTGGCGCGTGGAAAGCAGTCCTTCAACTGCTAAGGTCATTTGAGTCTTTTTTCCGTCATTTTTTATCTAGGATTTCAAACCGCTCCGCTCCTTGGGTTTAGAATCCCAGAGTATGCAAAGTTCTTGTAAACCTTTATGTACGTATTAATCTCTAATTTTCAGACGTTGATCTCTAATATTCAAACATGGATCTCTAATTTTGCCACATTGATCTCTAATTTTTAGGCTTTGATCTCTAATTTTCAGTCATTACAAGCTCGAAGCTGAAATCGCCAGTATGACATGGAAAGTTCAGTGGAGGGATATAAGTCCAGCGTCTATGCTGGAAGGAAAGCTGAGAGGAAGCTTTCATAGTCTCCACAATAGACGCAATAGTCAACTGGTAAGCCATAGTATTGGGTTAAGACGTAACGAAAAGAATAATTGTCTGTCAAGAATACATATATGGGTTAGGAGTTGGGCGGAATGCACACTAGAGCAACGCGTTTCATGGAATCCAGTGTGCAATGCTCTGTGTTAATCTATCGGGTTTCGTGAAACTCAAGTTTCACGGAGTTTCACGTTTCATGCTATGTTTTCCTCCAGTGTGCATTCCGCCTTAAAATTATAGGCTAGATTTTAGAATTTTTGAAGTTCGAAACTTTTTCTACAAGTGAAGTAAACATTAATGAGAGGGGAGTGCAGAATCGTTTCATGGAATCCAGTGTGCAATGCTCTGTGTTAATCTATCGGGTTTCGTGAAACTCAAGTTTCACGTTTCATGCTATGTTTTCCTCCAGTCTGCATTCCGCCTTAAAATTATAGGATAGATTTTAGAATTTCTGTTAGAACTGAAAAGGGTAAGTCCCACAAATATTGCTGTCACACTTATCCCTCCGTCATAAATTTCAATAAAATATTGCCGCCCTATAAGGTAAGTTATGGGGTAATTTTATAAGGTATCTAATCTAGTAGTTCAAGGGGTAAATGATGTTTGGTATCTGAGTAAATAAGACGTGCCAAAAAACTGGGTTCTATACATCTTGTCCCTGGATTTTTAATCACAGTACTATCCAGTTTTCAACTATCTAGGTAGATCCATTGATCCATAAATATTAGGTATTAAAACCTGACAAAATTTGGTTCTACTTACTTAATTTGGTCATTATAAAATTTAGTTCTACACATTATGTTTCTAATGATTGATCTTCTTAATTATTGTCTTCATCGATCACTTTATACACAGCGAAAAGTTTTCGCTCCAGGATAAGAAACGTCCATTGTTTGCTTTTACAGGGCAACAAGGTAGCAATTAAAAATCTGAAGAAGTCAAGAATTGATCTCACTCGACCTCTGCTGTTAGAACTGAAAAGGGTAAGTCCCACAAATATTGCTGTCACACTTATCCCTCCGTCATAAATTTCAATAAAATATTGCCGCCAGTTAGCTTGGTTGGTAGCGCGTCTGCCTTGCGCTTGACCGCGGGTTCGATTCCCGCGAGGGGCGGATTTCATCTTGAACGGATAATGTTCGTTCTCGGAACGGCTGGCTTTCTCCCATCCTGTCTTCTTTCTCTCCTCGATTTCGGGACGATAAGACCTTAGCACTTACCATTAGGCCATTTTGCTTCTAAAATATAAATAAAAACAATAACACAGATAAATGAGTTTAACTTCACAAATTATGAATTTTGATCACTATATCCTAATTCTCTTCCCTGGATATTTTCAGCTCAAAGACCTGCACCACGACCACCTGGTGAAATTCATCGGGGCCTGTCTAGATCCTCCTCACTGCTGTCTCCTCACAGAGTATTGTCCTAAGGGAAGTCTGCAGGATATTCTGGAGAATGAGCAGTTCAAGCTGGAACCCATGTTCAAGAATAGTCTCATGAATAAAGCTGCTTTTAATAGAGTTCTGAGAATACACCCACGATAGGAAAATAAGTTAAAGAGGACGTTATAAACAAAACAGTGGGGATGCTGATAAATCAACAACAGGTACCACCAACGATAGACCAAACATCTAGCAAGATTAAAAGGCAAAATTTGCTTTTGCTATGGCAACACCAGAAGAAATCTGACTTCTTGAAAGGTCCCACTATAAGCAAATGCATTTCAAGGAACTTTGATTGAACGTGGTTACTTCGACCCTTATAAATTTCAAGGAAAAGGAAGGATATCCGAAATGTTTGTCCTAATGTAGTGGAATTCAGCAAGGATTAAACAAGGTAACCATTGTTACGAGTGTTTACTTGAGGTTAGATTGGTACTTGTTTGACTTCGACCCTTATAAATTTCAAGGAAAAGGAAGGATATCCGAAATGTTTGTCCTAATGTAGTGGAATTCAGCAAGGATTAAACAAGGCAACCATTGTTACGAGTGTTTACTTGAGGTTAGATTGGTACTTATTTATTTAGATGGGTCAAGCCTTATAACTTGAGAGCCACATTTACAAGTGGGTATGGATAGGTCAATCGACTTGAAACGTGTATCTATGTAAGTCCGTAAGTATATTCTAGTAACAAAGTTCGTATTTATTATTATTATTATTATTATTATTATTTTTATTATTTAGGCTAAAGTTTTTTCGAAAATATGTATTAAAAAAGTTATCCAGAAGTTATAAGGAGGAATATGCGGTGTTTACTACTTGTGCACAGGGCTGATGTTAACTTTCTAGTGGCACAAACCACAGACATGCCTACGACTTGCATACATACACTTATGTAAGTCCGTATATTCTAGTAACAAAGTTCGTATTTATTATTATTATTATAATAATTATTTTTTAGGCTAAAGTTTTTTCGAAAATATGTATTAAGAAAGTTATCCAGAAGTTATAAGGAGGAATATGCGGTGTTTACTACTTGTGCTCAGGGCTGATGTTAACTTTCTAGTGGCACAAACCACAGACATGCCTACGACTTGCATACATACACCGTGTTCATAAAGTCCCAGGCCACCGTTTTCACTTTTTTACTGTTCAACCTGGGAAATTGAAATTTTCCTGGGGCCTGGGACTTTATGAACACAGTGTATGTACTCTGCATTAGGTATTTTTACTTACATTTGCACTTTTCATTGTCAAATCCACACACAGGTGTGTCGGGTGGGGGTTTATCCCTGCCTCCTGCCCAGTGAATTTTCCCAAAGAGGTGGTAGCAATAAAAAATCTGAAGAAGTCAAGAATTGATCTCACTCGACCTCTGCTGTTAGAACTGAAAAGGGTAAGTCCCACAAATATTGCTGTCACACTTATCCCTCCGTCATAAATTTCAATAAAATATTGCCGCCAGTCTAGTTAGCTTGGTTGGTAGCGCGTCTGCCTTGCGCTTGACCGCGGGTTCGATTCCCGCGAGGGGCGGATTTCATCTTGAACGGATAATGTTCGTTCTCGGAACGGCTGGCTTTCTCCTATCCTGTCTTCTTTCTCTCTTCGATTTCGGGACGAT
>NW_007381795.1:9602-11008 GCF_000475195.1 Diaphorina citri | reverse complement strand
ATGTTGTAAATAGCAAAAATAATATTGTACGTATATACTTTCAAAGGTTAAAAAAGATGGTACTTAAAAAAAAAAAATATTCATGTTCTGCGTTTTCTCTCCTTTCCCTCCTTCGACGTCTTAATGCTTCATTATAGTAACCTAGTTGAAGTGGAAAGTAACAGAGCTATTGTGTGTATGTGATGATTAATATTAGTGTACACTTTAATAAATACAAATAAAAAAAAAATATATTAGTTTAAAATGAATTTTCACAATCAAATCTTGGCTAGCTATTATGTCCTATCTGTCATATGATTTTTTAAATTTTCAAAACAAAGAAAGAATTTTAATTAGAAGCAAACGTCAAATTTTCTTGGTATGTTGTAAATAGCAAAAATAATATTGTACGTATATACTTTCAAAGGTTAAAAAAGATGGTACTTTCTTCTACGTTCCTTCATGTTCTGCGTTTTCTCTCCTTTCCCTCCTTCGACGTCTTAATGCTTCATTATAGTAACCTAGTTGAAGTGCCCTAATTGCTTCATCTTCGACTGAATGACGTCGTTGCTGATAATAGACTTCTTGAGCTAAAGTCTTGTACTTATATGTATGTACGGACGTGACTTCTGCATAATTACCGGATAAATAAATGTCTTCTACGTTCCCTTCATGTTCTGCGTTTTCTCTCCTTTCCCTCCTTCGACGTCTTAATGCTTCATTATAGTAACCTAGTTGAAGTGCCCTAATTGCTTCATCTTCGACTGAATGACGTCGTTGCTGATAATAGACTTCTTGAGCTAAAGTCTTGTACTTATATGTATGTACTGATCAGTCGGTCGCGACAAATTGTTAATATATGTATCTGATATTTGATTTTCTCCGAGAGTGATGAATTTCTTATATGTATGTACTGATCAGTCGGTCGCGACAAATTGTTAATATATGTATCTGATATTTGATTTTCTCCGAGAGTGATGAATTTTGGAATCAAAAGAATCGTTATAACGTCGTTCAATGATTCTTGATCCATGGGAAGAGGTAGCATGCGATTCTCTTTTGTCTAAATAACGATTACGAGATCTTCTATTAGCACTATAATATCTTCCAAAATATCTTCTTGATTTAGAAGAATCATCCATTTCTAATATTTATGTTGACGTTTCTAATTTTTGTAAACATTATTAAGACGTGTGAGTATTAATAAAATGATTTTATTTAGTGAGCTGTACTTTTGCTATATGGTAGGTGTTGTGTCTTGTGCTTTTGTAGTGTCGTACGAACTAAGATTGAGATTGTTGGACTATCATCTCCAATATTTTATAATGCTTCAGAGGTCGAATAGCCAAGTTACCAACCTCAGTGGTGTAGTGGTTAGCGCGGTGGACTTCGGATCTGGAGGTTGGTGGTTCGAGTCCAAGTCAAGT